>NC_054497.1:1167500-1270000 GCF_017639515.1 Carcharodon carcharias
CTGGCCTATTCGTCCGTCCGCCTACTGACCGGTTGAGTGGGCAGCGAAAAATACAACTTAAATATTTACTAAAGGGCCTTAAAAGGTCTCTCAATTGTCGGCCGGCCGCTGCCTCATCTCACTTGCGCCCGCTGACCGAAAGGTCACGAGAGTGTCCCAACGTCATCGTGCATGATTTCATTCCTGTTTGTGCACCCGCCTGCAGCTCAAAATATTCTGCCCATGGTCACCATTACTGAGACTCACTTTCAATTCCACATTTTAGTCATTTCATTTAAATTCCACCAGCTGTGGGATTTGAACCCATGTCTCCAGAGCATTAGCCCAGGGACATTACCACCACACCACCATCTCTCTCCCTCTCACCCCCCACTGCACCCAATTACTCTTCTCCCCCCTCACCACCAGAGTATGTTGGTCACAACATATATACAAATTGTTCCTGAAGCATAAGATATCTGCATGTGCCAGTTGATTTAGGCATCGGGTGGTGTGAAACTGAGCGATGTTAATAGGGAATGATAGAATGATACAGCTCAGGAGGAGGTTATTCGGCCCATTGTGACTGTACAAGCTCCTTACAAGAGGTGTTGAATTGTTCTTCCAAATCGCTGATTCAGTCCCTGCTCAGTGCCAGCTTGACCTATGTTGGGACTTTTGTTAAGGCTATCGTAACTGATTAGCATTATCGTAACTGATTAGCATTATCGTAACTGATTAGCATTATCGTAACTGATTAGCATCCATCAGGCTAGGGAGGGGAAAATGCTGTGAGGATTGAGAGAGTGGTTAATAAAGCAAACAGTATCCTGGGCTTTACTAATAGGGACATAGAGTACAAGAGCAAAGAGGTTATGTTGAACTTGTATAAGTCACTAGATCGGTCTCAGCTGGAGTTTTGTGTCCAGCACTGTGAACTGCACTTTAGGAAGGATGTGCAGGCATCAGACAGACTGCAGTAAAGATTCACGAGAATGGTTCCAGGGATGAGGAATTTCAGAAATGAAGATGGATTGGAGAAGTTGGGACTGTTTTCCTTTGAGAAAAGAAAACTGAGAGGGGATTTGATAGAGGTGTTCAAAACCATGAGGGGTCTGGCCGGAGTAGATAGGGAGAAACTGTTGCCACTCATGAAAGGGTTGAGAATGAGGGGGTCCAGGTTTAAAGCAATTAGTGAAAGAAGCAATCGTGATATGAGGAAAACCTTTTTCATGCAGCGAGTGGTTAGAGTCTGGGATGCTTTGCCTGACAGTGTGATGGAGGCAGGTACAGACAAGAGGGAGGTTAATTTAAACAGCATTAATTTCTCCTCCTCTCACCACCGTTCTTAAACAGAAAGGTGTTTGGATTTGTTTCCCTCTTTATAAGTAATTTCCCTCTTTATAAATATTTCACAACCCCACGTTTTTTGTGTGGTCCAATTTTCTGTTAATAGTCCTACAGCAAAGCTGTGATAGGATCAACTCAAAGGGTTAGTTTATTTGACATACTCAAAATGCTGGAGGCGGGTTCAAAATGTCACCTCCATGCTCAGACAGTAAAGAGAAGGATAGAGAAAAGAAGGGTTTACAGCACAGAGACCACAGAGAAAATAAATATTGGTTCACATGAGTTCCAAAGTCCAGAATCAAAGTCCCATGAGGTATTCATTCACTGAGGTCAGCGGGCTGAAAATTGAAGTTGTAGAATTCATTTTTCCAGTGGTGTTGATTTCACACAATGAAATAGGTGTGCCAAGATGAATCAGCCTTGTAGGCGATGGCATAGAACTTACAACAGAAGCAGAGTGGTTGGGGACAGGTGTTCAACTTGGACAGAGTTCCTTTCTGTGTGGCTGCTGGTCAGATGTTAAACAGCAGACTGAGCTATACAGTTCAACAAGGCAATTATACTTTTTTAAGAAGCCAGAGACCTACGTCACGTGACTCCCACCTCTCCACCAGGCATTCAATAAAGGCTGCATATCTATTGTTTGGAATTCGGCTGGGTCTCAAAGTTGAAAGGAATGCTTGAGGGACCTTTCTCTTAGCAGACCACCCATTCTCTGCTGTTAAGCATGGGTTATCAAATGCAAATAGCCTTTGTATAGCTCTCTTTGATGTTGGGCTGTGAAGTTCCCAAGTGATCGTTAGTGGCTCCTCAGAGATAACGAGGCGTGAATTTTCCCAAAGCTGAAAAGCGGCTTCTTTCGTTCTGGGGTCACAGACAGGCATAGGCTCAGCCATTTTAAGGATCTTGTTCAGCCAAAGTCCAGTTTTAAGATCTTAGTTCCTCACACATTCAAAAAGGAATTAGACTGTTATCTGAATCAACACTTTCAGGAGGGGAGGAGAAAAAACTTACATTATAAAGAGTAAACAGTATATCAGCAATAGCAACAATTTGCATTTATATAGCACCTTTAACAAAATAAAACGCCATGAGGTGCTTCACAGGATCATTATCAACCAAGGATTAATCATCATTTAACAATGTGGAGTTTAGGTTTCCCTGTAGTTCAGATTCTGCATGCTTGCTGCTTTCTGCTCTCTCACCATCCTGTGTGTTGTGACCAGAACTGGATACAAGAAGTTCCATTTAAATAGTGCCTTTAGTGTAGTAACATATTCCAAGGCTCTTATCAAATAAAATTTGACATTGAACCACGTAAAGAGATATAAGGACAGGTGACCAAAGAGGTGGGAGCATTTTAAAGATTTGGTGTAATTTCTGAAGCCGTGTACAGGGCTGTAATGAGTTTTGGGACTATTTTAGATATCCTCTTAGTAGCTCTGGTCGCTCCCGTAAGTGATCTGACCATCCTTACATTCAGAAGTGTGCCTGTTCATGAAGAAGCTGAACTACAGGGAAACTTAAACTCCACGTTGTTAAATGATGATTAATTCTTGGTTGATAATGATCCTGTGAATCACCTCATGGTGTTTTATTTTGTTAAAGGTGCTATATAAATGCAAATGATTATAAGTAATTATACAACTGCCCTAACTCTGTGGATGTGGAAAGGATGTTTCCCCTTGTGGGAGAATCTAGAACTAGGGGTCACTGTTTCAGAATGAGGGGGGGGGGTCACCCCTTTAGGACAGAGATGAGGAAACATTTTCTCTCAGAGGCGTTGTGAGACTTTGGAGGTCTCTTCCTCAAAAGGTGGTTGAGGCAGAGTCCTTGATTATCTTTAAGGCAGAGGTAGATAGATTCTTGATAAGCTGGGGTGGGGGTGGGGGGGGGGGCGGGTGAAAGGCTATCGGGGTAGGCAGGAATGTGGAATTGAGGTTACAGTTGGATCAGCCATGACCTTACTGAATGGAGGAGCAGGCTCGAGGGGCCAAATGGCCTTCTCCTGCTCCTAATTCCTATGTTCGTCTGTACTATATCATTCCTCTTGTGACCTGAACTGTTTTTGTTGTTTTTTTTTTGCCTGTGCCCTCTTGTGTGGTTTCTGAAGGTGGGACTCTGTGGGGTGGGTCCAGAAATCGATTGCTTTACTTTACAGACAGCGCATAAAACAAATCCCACTTACTCTCTTCAATCACAATTCTCTCCTTGAAAAGTTAGAAGGATTAACCCGTGCACTGTTTTGTGGGCTGACTTGTTTTGACACGATCTTCCTTTCCAGAGAATTGCATAAAATTAACCCCCAGCACTTGTTTCTCAGATCCTGATCCCAGCCTGAACTGCCTCAGCTCCTGTCCACGTTCAGGGAGGGGGTCCTTAAACAGCCATTAGTCGCCTCGCTAAGGTGGCCACCAGGAATGCCTAAATATTGCCCAAGCCAAGCACGGCCCTCAAAATTGGACCTTTGCACCCCATTCATATGCCCGCAAAATGGGTCCAACAATGTGACCCCCTCAGGAACCTTCAGGCTTGCTGTTAGTATTACCCATTACCTTTACTCTTTCTCAATCTTGGTAAGAGCTGCACTTTGGGTCTTGGCCTGTCACCCTCAGTTTTTTCAATGAAATAAAACCTGTTGAATGAGGAAGGATTTCAGACTTTGTCAGTGAGGATCTATTGACACACTGGCAGAGTATTCATCAATATCAATTTGTGCTTGAAAGAAATACAGGTGTGCATCTTTTCAATTTAAGGCAGTGGCCATTACATAGAATTGCTTAGAATTTATAGTCTGGAGACAGGCCATTTGACCCAACAGGTCAGTGCCTGTTTAAGCTCCAGACCAGCCTCCTTCCATTCCGCTTCTTTGGATTGCCAGCAGCCAGGATCACCATGAAGATTCCAGGAATTGAAGGTCAGCTGCTGTGTGCAACCCTGGAGAAAAATCATTGGGACATTAAATTTTTGTCATTTTCTTGAACATTTCTCTTTTCCAGATATAAAGATATTAAAAATGGGAAATGACAGCTGTTTGGCTGTTGGTCAAACATCATCCAATTGGGTAATGAGTCTTTTTGCTTTCCAATTGGTGTAGGAATGAAGTGCATCACAAGGATGGATGTGTTGGCCGACTAATGGCTGGAGTGTGGGGGCAAGTCATGTGATGGAACCTCCAGAAATGTATTTAATCATAGTTGGCAACCCTACTTTTCACCTCACCCTGTACCCACCTCCTGTTCCTTTCTCATGTACAGTACTGATCTAATTTCCCCTAATGTGTATTCATGCTATTCAACTCCATTCCTTGTGGTAACAAGTTCTGCATTCTAGCACTTGGCACATCATAACATTCAAGGCTATGGGCCAATTGCTGGTAAATGGGATTAGGTAGGTAGGTCAGGTGTTTCTCACGTGTCAGTGCAGACTCGATGGGCCGAAGGGCCTCTTCTGCACTGTATGATTCTGTGATTTTGTCTACTCTCTGGGGTAAAGAAAGTTGTCCTAAATCTTTCTTGGATTTGTTAGTGACTATCTTGTATTTATGCCTCCTAGTTTTGGACCCCCCCAAGTTGAAATGTTTTTGCCATGTTTGCCCCATCCTTCGCAATTTTAAAACCTCCAACAACTTTTCCCCCCTCCCCCTCTTTCCTAAAGGAAGGAGCCCACAGCCTGTCTAGCCTTTCCTGGTGGTTTATAACTGCTTAGCTCTGATCCCACCCTTCTCCACGGAGTCAGGCAGTGGGATAGGGTTGGCAGCTCCTCGGTACTCGGGCCTCGTTTTAAAGCCTTCCTGCCCCTTTTGCGTGTGACTGGGTTTGTGCTTTGCTAATCGGCTGTTTCCAGCGGTTGACGAGGGAGCCAGTTTCACAGAAAACCACAGCCTCAGTGAGCGCAGTGGGACAGAGGTTAAGCTTTGAAACCACTCCTCCTGGTCGGTCAGGGAGGGAGAGAGACTGGGGGTGGGGGTGCGGTGGTTCCTGTGACAATACGAAAGAAAGTTTTGCAGCGAGAGCAAAGACTCCCGAGTTAGTTGAATGCTCTGCGTTGAGTTTGCCGATCGCATCTGGAGCGGTGTCAAGTCTCTGTCCCCATAGATTCAGGATCTCTGCACTGAATTCCCCTGTTGGGGCCACACTCTCTCTTTGATGGTGAACTGCTGCATAAATTAACATCCGCTTCAGAACTAAACTCATGGGCTGCCCTATGATTATCTTCCCCTGATTCAGGTGCAGCCACTTGATTCTGACAGGAGTGCCCATTGGGCGATAGCGAATCAGCAGCTGGCCCACTCACGGGCTGTTTTGCTGCCAACCAGGTTTATCTTGTCACCCAAGCTGAATGGCTGCCCCAACGACTGTACATTTGTTTGTTGTAATGTACCTTTTAAAGGATAGCAGGACGCCATCACTTTAAGGGAAGTTGGTCATGTGATCCAGCCTCAGTTTCATTTTGGCCTGGAGTAGAGCACAGCACACACAGCTCTGCAGCCCTCATGCCCTCAGGCTTTCTATCCACGTATATATGTTTACATGTGCCTTGACTTAATAAATGAACCCACAACATGTTTGCACAATCCCTCATGAGCAATTGGTGCCTTTTATATCACCATAAGACATGTGACATGGTGGCAGCGGTGAGAAAGGGGGGTATTGTGATATGCCTTTAAAGCCATGGCAACCTGCTTTCACTGAAATGCATATAATACAGCGTTATTAATCCCATTCTACCTAATCCTATTTAAAAGGAAGACTGGAATTTCTGTGGCACCTTTCAGCACTTCAGGACATCTTGAAGCCTTTTGCAGCCAATGAGCTACTGCTGAAGTGCTGTCACTGCTGTAAGGAGATGCAGCAGCCACTTTGTGCACAGCAAGATCCCGCAAACAGGAACATGATGATGGTCAGATAATCTCTCTTTGGCGATGTTGGCTGAGGAATCAACATCTCATCCTGAAAGATGGCAGCACCAACAGTGCAGCCCTCCCTCAGTACTGCAGCATCCACATAGAGATTTGGACCAACTTAAAGGAACATTCTGACTAAAAACCTACAGCATTCCAATGGTTATTGAGCTGAACTCATTATTCATTCATTCTCACATGTGCACCTCTGGACTGCCACCTTCACAATGGAAGAACAGTCTCAATTAATCCAGCCAGGAGCAGTCCAGCCTAGGCATAGAGATGCGAACAGTGATGAGGTGGGCAGCGTGTGTTGATCCATCATGAGACATGAAGCTGACCAAGGCTTTCAGAGCCATTCCTTTTGACTCTCATGTCCATTAGTACCTTGGACACAGTGCACAAGTCAACATTGACAGTCCTTACTCAGTAGGTAGCACTCTTACCTCTGAAAGTGGGGGTTTAAGCCCCACTCTCAGACAGCAATCAAGGCTGACACTCCAGTGCAATTCTAAAGAAGTGCTGCACTGTCAGAGGCGCCGCCTTTCAGGAGAAACATTAAATAGAGGCCTGCCTATTATTCCACACAGGCAGATGTTGGATCCCACGGCCACCATTTTGGACAATAGTTCTCTCCAAATGTCCTTATCCATTTATCCCTTGACTGATGCCTAAAAACACTGCTGTTTGTGGGAGTTTGTTATATGCAAATTGTTTCTTAAATTACAAGAGTTCAGCACTTCTAAAGCCCTTTGGGATGTTCTGAGGTTGTGTATGGTGCTACATACTTGCCTTTCTTTTTAAGGACTTTATGACCCCGTCTTGCTTATATGGAGAGAGGGTGCCAAAGTTGATGACGTTGGATCAACTTTTGAGGACCTTTCTCTCTGCCAGTGGCCTCTCCAGCTTGCCTCACTCTCTCTCTCTGCTGCTGCCTGTTGCAGTCCAGTCCCTGAGGCCTAAACCCTGTTACCGTGGAGAAGGTTGAAGAATGCGAAGGCGAAGCAGGGTGAACTGAGGCGGAAACCCTGTTGAATTGACTGGGCACCTCTTACTTAACCAAGGCTGGCCCAGCTGTCCCTCGTACAGAGAGCCGGTCAGCTGGTTATAAAGTCCACGCAGCGCTGTGTACTCGTGGGGGAACAAACCTTATGTTTGTCACATTGTAAGTGGGAGGAGGCCCCGGCCAGAGCGTTAACAGGATCAGCTCTGCTTCTTTCAAAAGCATTGAGCGATCTCCTCCACCTCCCCACCAACCACACAGCTAGCTGGCTGTGAGACAGAGGTCAGGGTGGGTGGGGGTGGTGGTGGTAGAGGGGGTGGAGTGTTTCGAAAGCCCCTTGTTTCTGTTCCGCTATTGCAGCTGATCTAATGAAAGGCTTGTCTGAGGAAATGCTATTCTTGCGGTGCAAATAGCAGCCTCAAAGAAAAGTGTCTGATGAGGAAACGTGTAGCCTTTGCTTACCGGTGCAGCTATTTCTGTTGCTTGACTTATGCACTGTTGCTACTCATCTTCCTGTTCTTACCGAGAAACAGGAATCTTGCATTGAGCGCAGTCAGCATCACCCATCATACTGTAATGATCAGAAGTCATGCCATAACCTTTTTGATTGTATAGGTCTCTGGCCTCTACTGATGGTTCAATCACTAAATCACAGCTTTGGTACTGAGCACAAGTTTGTTCCCTGGTTTCTCCCTGTTCCACTTCTATGAGGATAGCTCGGTGAGGAAAGATTTCAGCCAGGACTCCTGCCCCTGATTGCTATCCAAATTTGCCTTAAGTCTGTGTTTACAAATGCCCAATGATGACAAAATTTTTCTCCTCTATCACCCTACCTTGTCAAATGGACTGACACTCACTGATCTGGACTCTCAGGTCTCAATCTTAATGTGATGGGATCTTTCTGTGCAAGGGGCTCAGGGTGAGTGACAAACTCACATGACCCTGGAGAGCAATTGACTCCAGCCACCTCATTCAAACCTCATTTAAAGTGTGAACTCCATTCAAACCCACAAACATGGCTGCCTGGAGCAGGCTTTCGGGCAGGATTAGGCCACAGGCATGGGACCCCACATGGACTCTGGCCATCAGTTGCGTGGTGAGGGTGGGGCTTTTGGAGGGTGGGGGTGGGTAGTGTCTAGAACTGATCGCGATCAGGGGAGATGAAGGAAGCCAGGAGTAAGCTAGGCCCAAGGTTTGCAGGCAGGACCTGTAGGAACATTCCTGCATCGTTGAGGGCTTGTAGGGCCCCCCCGCCTCTGAGCCTCTACCTGGCTCCTGACAGGTTTGGCCTAATGTGGGAGCCAACATTGCCCTTTTGCCCAGGCCTCAATTCAGAATCACAGAGCCTATGGCCTAAGCAGAGCCTGACGTCTTTATATAAAGAAGGACCCTGTTGGCTGGGCCAGCAGTCCTGGCTGCATGTAATTACAATTTTAAATTAATTTAAAATTTCAGTGGGTTGGATTGCCTTGGAAAGTTCTCACCCCCACCCCCGACAATTTTAACTACCAATCCCTCCCTCCCTCCACTGCTCCTGGCCTGGTAAAATTGGAATCCAAATGATACTGTCATCTTGAGTCATCGTCACATCAGGTGAGAATAGGATGGGGAAATTGGAAGCTAACAGCATTCATTTTTATTGTTCCATCTTTCTCCTTGTGAATGGTGCCTTCTGAATCTGGTCTCCCAGCAATAATGCAGTTCCAGACAGAATTCACCTTAAAATGAACCAGATTGTTATTATTTAATCAAAACAATCATAATTCATAATGTTCTTTAAAAATGTTGGCCCTTCTATTAGGCATTCAATCAGTTGTGTAGCATTAGGGCGTTTGGCATTGCAAGGGTTAATGTGGGAATGGAGTATCGCCCATGGTAGGACGTATTGTAGAGAGACACGTGTGACAGTACACGGGAGACAGAGTGATGCAGGGACAGCCTGAGATAAGTCGACATGACGATAGCAGCTAGGTAAGGCTACACCTTGGAGATGCGCACATTGTTGTGTGTTAATAATAAGCGGTTGATGTTCAACTGCACAAGGCTGCAGAACTCTTAGTGAGACTCCAAACAACCGTGCAACACATTGTGGAGGCCTCAGGCTGCACAGGTAAAGCAGGCCCCAGAACTCAAAAAAAAAGCCATGGCCCTGTTTCCTGTGCTGCTGCCTGTTCGCTTGCAGTTTTGTACATGGTGGAAGGGGTTGATGTGTTGTCCAGTGCGATCACTCAGCCCCACCTGTCTGCACCTGTTCGTTGGTAGAATCCCCTTCCCCCTGCTCTTTCCCCGTCACCTTTAAACATTTCACGTCAAGAGGAACTTCCACAGCAACTGATACAACCAAGAGGAGAATTTATACCAGGTGCTTGGCAAGTCAGTGCCATAACTCTGTGAGCTTTGATGGGTTATTCAATGCTCATTTTTGTGGATTTCTTGAATGCCTAACAATTCATGTGCCGGATTGAACTAAGGTTGAAATCAGAATACAGCTAATAGATTCTCTTTCCTTTGGTCCCCAGACATACATCTTCACTGATGACGAGGATGAGGAGCTGACAATCAGGACAGGTGAGGACTGCTCTTCCTTAGTAGAAAACCAGTTGCTCTGGGGTACTCGACAAGGGTGCGTGGACCACCTCAGTTAATAGCGTGGGGCACAAATTATGTTTCAATCCGTGTTTCCCTTAATTTTATTGCTACTAGCAGTTCTAGAAGTATTGGTTTAGGTTTTATCCACTCATGAGACGGATACCCTAAGAACAGCTCTTTCCAAAGCTCTAGATTCAAGGAATTTAACCAGCAAGTGAGAAATATATGGGCACAAATAGTATCCATGTTGCCTGTATTTCAGTGGCTAGTTAACCAAAATAGGCTGTGGCTTGAACTGCTGGCACACGTTGGAATATATATTTTTATTCATTTATGGGATGTGGGCTTTGCTGGCTGGGCCAGCAAGTATTGCCCACCCCTAATTGCCCTTGAGAAGGTGGTGGTGAGCTGCCTTCTTGAACCGTTGCAGTCCCTGTGGTGTAGGTACACCCCCTGTGCTGTTAGGGAGGGAGTTCCAAGATTTTGACTCAGCGACAGTGAAGGAACGGCTGATATATTTCCAAGTCAGGATGGTGAGTGTTTTGGAGGGGAACTTCCAGGTGGTGGTGTTCACATGTGTCTGCTGCCCTTGTCCTTCTAGATGGTAGTGGTTGTGGATTTGGAAGGGTCTGCCTTGTTTGGGAGGTGCTGAGTTGTTGCAGTGCATCTTGTAGATGGTACACACTGCTGCTACTGTGCGTCGGTGGTGGAGGAAGTGAATGTTTGTGGAAGGGGTTCCAATCAAGTAGGCTGCTTAGTCCTGGATGGTGTTGAGCTTCTTGAGTGTTGTTGGAGCTGCACTGATCCAGGCAAGTGGGGAGTATTCCATCACACTCCTGACTGGTGCCTTGTAGATGGTGGAGAGGCTTTGGGGAGTCAGGAGGTGAGTTACTCACTACAGAATTCCCAGCCTCTGACCTGCTGTTATAGCCACAGTATGTATATGGCTGGTCCAGTTCAGTTTCTGGTCAATGGTAACCCCCAGGATGCTGATGGTGGGGATTCAGCGATGGTAATGCCATTGAATGTCAAGGGTCAATATAAATTCCAACAAACCGGCATTCTGTCTGTTGGAAGATATAAGTACTGCCCCAATCCTTGTACAGTATATTGCAGTGGAATTAAACCAAACAACAGATCAGAGGCACCATCCTTCATGAACGAGCTGAGGACTTTGGTAACTCTTCATTCACGAGGGGCCTTTTCAGCTCAGCCAGATCCACTTCCCATCCAACTTTCCTGCAGTTTTGCTGCTTGAGACTGGGACCCATTCCTCCTACATCCTGAAGCTCTGCTATGATGCCCGAGCTGAGTTGGCTCAGCATGGAACAGGAGCCAAATTTGGGATCTGTAGGACTCTTGTAATTCACCTGCATGCTAACTGGAATTGGGATCAAGCTTTGTATCAAAGTGACTCTTTGGGAGAGGTGGGTGAGGAGGATGGATGGTGGGCAAGTTAGCATTTGTTGAACCAGTATCACAGTCACATGCAAGAGCCACTCAAATCATGCACACACCTCCATCATGCACACACCTCCATCATGCACACACCTCCATCATGCACACACCTCCATCATGCACACACCTCCATCATGCACACACCTCCAGCAGCTGAACAGCAGGGATCCACAAGGCCAATGTTTTAGGATTCTGGTATGAGTTTTGCTGCATTGTAATCAGCTCCTGAAACTCGCTCAGGTGACACAAGTCGAGTGAATGCTTTAAAGTCTTTTCTGACCCACAGATAAATGTCAAATCCCCACATTCACCAAGACCTCTCCTTCCATTTGTATAACATGGAGTCATACCTAGCACCAAGGCTGGAGTCATACCTAACACAAAGAAAGATGGCCACGGTTGTTGGAGGTCATAGAATCAGAGGGTTACCATTGATCAGAAACTGAACTGGACTAGCCATATAAATGCTGTGGCTACAAGAGCAGGTCAGAGGTTGGGAATTCTGTAGTGAGTAACTCACCTCCTGACTCCCCAAAGCCTGTCCACCATCTACAAGTCACAAGTCATGAGTGTGATGGAATACTCTCCTCTTTCCTGAATGAATGCAGCTCCCACAACGGTGGGCACCATCCAGGACAAAGCAGCCCACTTGACTGGCACCACATCCACAAACATCCATTCCCTCCACCACTGATGCACAGTGGCAGCAGACTGCGTACCAGCTACAAGATGCACTGCAGGAACTCACTATGGCTTCTTCAACAGTACCTTCCAAACCCATGACCTTGACCATGTAGAAGGACAAGGGCAGCAGATGCATGGGAACACCACCACCTGCAAGTTCCCTTCAAAGCCACCATTCTGACTTGGAAATATATCGCTGTTCCTTCACTGTCGCTGGGTCAAAATCCTGGAACTCTCTCCCTAACAGCACTGTGGGTGTACCTACAGCACAGGCACTGCAGCGGTTGAAGAGGTTGGCTCACCATCACCTCCTCAAGGGCAATTAGGGATGGGCAATGTCACATACCATGATGAATTTAAATAAAATTAACCTCTGCCATTCAAATCCACTCCATGGGCTCAATGACTCCCATGTTTCTCCTTTGCTGGTCTTTCACCCTCTTGCAAACTTCAGCTCCTGCCAAACCCTGTTGCCATACCTGGTTCTGTCACCCTCACACTCTCTGGCTCCCTATTTACCAATGGATTCAATTTAAAATGCCCGTAGACATGTGTAAAATTTACAGCTCAGAAACAGGCTATCGGGCCTAACTGGTCTGCAGGAGCAGAAGATGTATGAGCAGATGCTCCATTCGGCCCATCGATCCTGTTCCCGCATTCAATACGATTATGGCTGATATTGGGCTTCAACTCAATTTTCTCAGCCTTCCCGCAGATCCCTTGACATGCTGGTGTTTATGCTCTGATTGTGTCACCTCCCGCCCTACTTCAGCTCTCACCCTATCTACATATCTTTCTATTCGGCTTCATCCAAATCTACGAGGCCCTCTCTCCCTCTGGAACTTGTGGCAGTGCCCTGCCCCCACTGTGTGTCATTCCTCTTGTTGTCCCACCTTGCTACTGAGAGAGCCACCTGCCCTGTGACTCTTCCACTTTCTCCCCCCCACCAGCCCCAACTCCCCTCCTCTCGAAGAACCTTCTCAAAACCCATCCTCACAGCCCAACTCTTGGTGATGCCGCCAATCTTTCCTGCGGTAGCTCAGCATCCATCCCTCTGACTATTTGTGTTTTAGTGCTTTGGGGCATTTTGCTTAACATTAGAAATGATAAAGAGATACAAGTTACTGTGCAAAACTTATATTTGGTGCGTAGCTCACCTACGATTGTACACACAGCTACTGGGTGTGGAGCGGACTGGCATTTGTGCAGACCATCTCTCTGTAAACTTCAGGCCGAAATGTCGGAGTGTCCTTTAGAGAATTCCTAGCTCCAGTGTACCACGAGGGAGTGTTCGGGTATACACACATTTCTGAGCCGCTCATTGAAAGGAAAAACCAGGCAAATAAATGCCTTGTGGTGTTTTAATATGAATAGTAAGGGGAGCAATATCTTATCAGGAAATGACAGTTTGAATGAAATAGGCTCAATGGGTGACTGAATACATTTAGAAAAGGAAATAACTCGTCTTTTTATAATGTCAGGAGCTCAGGCATCCCAAAGTGCTTTTTTATTAATGAAATGTAGTCGCCCTTGTCAGGGGGAGATATGTTTGGAGAGATATAGGCTGATAGATGAAGGCAGTTAGTGGGTGGGGCTGAGGCAAGAAAGGGATAGGGTCAGACTGAATGGCCTTTTCCTGTTGATGAAATGTTCTCATCCGGCTAAACGAATGGGAATTCAGCTGCTGGCTGTCCGATTTTTCCCTGCGTACGGATTGGTTCCGTCTTGAGTCTGTGCCGGTCAGCGGCCAGAATCTCAGCCCTCCGAGTCATTCTGTGTCCATCGTGTTCATACAAAGCGCCATTGGCTTCTCTCTGCACAGGTCATCGAGTGATCAACACCAACTGCTCATCAGCCCACAGCCGCCAAGCCTTGTCGTGCAAGATGGCAGCCGAGTATGATGTGTTCATCGCGTCGCGTCTGAAGTAAGTTGTTGGGCTGGCGGCCATGCTGGCAGACTGGGTGAATGAGGGTCAATGTTGAGAACCATAGTGTGAGTCGTAAAAATGATTGAATGGTACGGCACAGAGGGAAGCCCATGCCCTTCTATGTTCCTTTCTCCCCCATTGAACTCAAGCAACACAACTGTCCAGCGTTGCCATAGAGATTAAAAACCAAAGAAGGTGAGAAGCAGAATGGCTTGAGTAACACCGGAATCATACTGGAGAGCCGAAAGGCACCATATCAGATTAGAGCAAATTTAAACACTGACTAAATGTATCAGTTCCCGGGGAGAGGAATCATCTTGGAAAACAGCCTTGAAAAGTAAAACAAAAACAAGGCTGTAATCGACTCAGAGAGCCAGTGCAGACTCAATGGGCCGAATGGCCTCCTTCTGCACTGTAAAGAGACTGTGAGGCCTGTTGTGAGCATTGGCAACACGGATATCACTACATGTGGCACCACAAGACATGGCACCTCATGACTCTCTGCCCATTGGACCATGCCCTCCTCCCCACTGCCCACTCAATGCAACCACTTTACAATGTTACTTCTCTCCTGTATTTGAGTCCAGACCTTGGTCCACATTCCTGCCTTCAGTTGCTGAGGCCCTGAGGACTCTCGGCTCGGAGACGTCACCTCTCAAGCAGGTTGTCATCGCCCTTCCTCTACCCAGGATTCTGCATCTGCAAATGTTACACTGGCTTGAGCGGGGAGGGGGGCATCACCACAACATTTAGGGCATCCATGGAGCTCAAGGTGCTCCACTTGAGTTGCCTCATTTAGTGTCTGCAGGCTTTATCTCAGTGAGAATTGTCCAGCTCTAACCTCTGCCCTCCTTGTAATGATTCTCTAGGTGGTTTTGCCATGTCGATGATGATAATTATGTCAACGTACGTGCCCTGCTGAACTTGCTGTCAACCTTCCCTCCCATGCAGGATGTCTACATTGGAAAGCCCAGCCTGGACCGACCAATCGAGGCGTCTGAAAAATTGCCTAACAATAAAACAGTGAGCGACTTAAGAATATGTTCTAAAAAAAATTTTCGCTGGGTTCACAATTATGGCGATAGAATTATACATCACAGGAGGCCACTTGGCCCATCGTGGCTGTGCTGGCTCTTCGAACTAGTCACACAGCCCCTGCTTTTTCCCCATAGCATTGGACATTTTTCTCCTTCAAAGACTAATCCAATTCCCTTTTGAAAGTTGCTATTGAATCTACTCCAACCACTCTTTCTGTTTTGGTTTATTTTAATTAATGTTGTTGGGCATTTTGCCTTACCCGGCACTTTACACAAGTGAGTATTACAGCACGGGTCTGTACACACTGGCACACCCTTTAGGAATTGAAGCGTTGTTGCTTATGGTTCTGGTGTGTGGGTGGCGAGGGAGGGGAGGGTTAGATGGACAGCGTGCGTGAGGGATACCTGGCCACGCCATTGCCTTAGTCGTGTAGTGCCCACAGGTGGCGTTGTCAGTGCCAATGCCGATGATTTACAATAAGCCTTGGCCTGGTTTGGTTGGCAGGACTCTTGGCTTTGAGTCAGGAGGCTGTCACTTCAAGCCTTGCTCCTGGAATTGGGAATAATATTCTTGGCTGATGTCCGAGTGCAGTATTGCAGGGTATTTGCATTGTAAAGGCCCTTGTTTTAACCGTGGGTGCACATTACAGATTAAGGGTTCCACAATTGTGGGAAGTTTATCCATTTTTCTAGGCAACATTTTGCCCTTAATCATAGTAATGTTGGCGAGCAGCTCCCTCACTTGGGTACAGTCCATGGTCATCAATGGCCCATTGAGCAGCTATTTATGTTTCTTGACTGTGAGTTAGCATACTCGCTTACGATGGAAGATTCCGATGCTCAGTCTGACCCTGTCCCCACTTCTAGAAGGTTGCACTGTGCAGGAATCAGAGCTGGGAAGAAAAGAAAGACTCACATTTATATAGCACCTTTCATGACCTCAGGAGGTTTCAAAGCGTATCACAGCCAATCAAGTACTTTTGAAGTGCAGTCACTGTTGTAATAGAGGAAACACAGCAGCCAATTTGTGCACAGCAAGATTCCACAAGCAGCAATGTGACAATGACCAGAAAATCTGTTTTTGTGACATTGATTTTAAGGATAAATATTGGCCAGGACACCAGGGGGAACTCCCCTGTTCTCCTTCAAACATGGTGCCAAGAGATCTTTTACATCCACTGAGGAGGGGTTTAACGTCTCATCCGAAAGGCGGCACCTGTGACAGTGCAGCACTCTCCCAGTGCTACACTGGGAGTATCGGCCTAAACTTCTGTGCTCGGGTCTCTGGACAGGTCTGAGGAGAGAGAGCGGTACCAACTGAGTGACAGCTGGGATTTATTTTCCCTGTCCCTAATCCAGAACCGTTGTGGAAAATTGTAGAGCGCTGGCCCATGGAGAACAGCTCACTCTATCTCGCTGTTTTGGTAGATTTTCCAAGTGCCTCTCCCCATGTGGGGATTGGAGTTCCCTCAGTGTTTGTTAGGCTGCCTGAAGCTCCACCCAGTGGTGGAATGTGTATCTGCAGCGGGCTTGAAGCTTTAAAGAATCACGGGGCAAAGTTTTTACCTGGGTGGCGGGGCCTGTGTCCCACTCCAGCATAAAATGGCGCCATTGACGTCAGGCGAGTGTCCCGACGCCAACGCACAGACGTGCGATATTTCGGTCAGTGTGACCGTGCCAGTGTTGGCAGCGCGGCCGCTAACTGTTAAAAGGCCAGTTAAGGCCATTAACAAGGTGATAAAAAGAATTATTTCGCCACCCGTCCGGCCTTAAAGGCAGGTGGTCAGGCGATAGGCCGAGTGGCCTTGGCACTGGTTAGGAAACTTCAGCCACGGGCGGGATTGTGTGAGGTGCCCTAAAGCAAATAAAAACAAAAGAAAGATTTTAAGTTTTAATTTAACAGAAGCCACATGAGGGGAAGTTTCATCACATTTTACATTTTCAGAGAAAAAATAAACTCTTCATCTCCCCAGAGGCAGGTCCTGGGCCCCAGGGACATTGTCGAGCGCAGACTCGCGAGGTTCGAGTTCACCCCGTCCGCACACACCCATCCCCACCCTGACCCCACCCTGACCCCCCCACACACCCCCCCACCCACCCGCACACCACCACCACCCCCTCCACCCTGACCCCCCCACCCGCACACCATCCCACCCTGCATCCCGCACACACCCCCACCCCCCCCCACCCTGCCCCCCGCACATACCCCCACCCCATCCCCCACCGACGGGGGATAAACACTTCTCACAGAAAATTTAAGTCACAGAAAGTGGCCACTCGGCCCATCGTGTCTGCGCTGCTCATAAAACGAGCCACCCGGCCTAATCCCACTTTCCAGTGTTTAATCCGTAACCCTGCAGGTTCCGGTGCTCCAGGTTCATATCCAGACACCCTGTAAATGAGCTGCGGGTTCCTGCCTCCCTTTTCAGGCAGTGAGTTCCAGACCTGGAGGAAAAGAACTTTTCCTCGTCTCCCCTCTAACCTTTCTGCCAATCACTTTCAATCTATGCCCCCTGGTCACTGACCCCTCTGCTGAAATGAGTAGGCCCTCCTCATCGCCTCTTATCCAGGCCCCTCACAACTTTGTACATGTCAATCAAACCCCCCCCCCCACCACCAACCCCCGGCCTCCTCTGTTCCAGGGAGAACAAGCCCAGACCATCCGACCCCTCCTCGTCGCTGCAGTTTTCCAGTCCCGGCCACGACCTCGTAACTCTCCTTTATGGACGCGAGACTCTCTTTCTTATTTATTAAACACAGCAGAATGTCAGGTGAACGTGACCGTGAATAATCATTTGATTGTCATTTTTACAGAAATCGGTCTTTTTTTGGTTTGCCACCGGCGGAGCCGGGTTTTGTATTAACCGGGGGCTGGCACTGAAGATGGCACCTTGGGCAAGGTAGGTGTGCAGATGCAGATTATTGGGGGTGTAAGTGGACTGTGTTGTTTTGAGGGGAATACTTTGTGACCCACAGTCTCCCTAGATCCAAACATTGCATGATTCTAGTCTAATGTTGGTTTTTCTACGACTCTTACCGATCACTTATTGTTTCTTCCTTTAAATAGTGAAAGCTTGGCCTAGGCCTGAGGCCCAAGTGGTAGGATTAAAGGTTAAAAAGGAGTAGAAAGGAAGGAAACAGCTTTTAAATGTGTTGCCAACCTGAAGCCTCCAGTACTTAAAGATCAATCCCTGGGAAACTGTTGGGAGCAATGGCCAGGAGCAGTAGGAGGCCATTCAGCCCATCTTGCTCTGCCATTTAATTAGATCATGACTGATCATCTACCTCAATGCCACTTTCCTGCACTTTCTCTCCTTTGTTCTTTTATGGGATGTGGGTGTCATTGGCCAGGCCCAGCATTTGTTGCCCATCCCTAATTGCCCTTGAACTGAGTGGCTTGCTCAGGCCATTTCAGAGGGGCAGTTAAGGGTCAACCATTGCTGTGGGTCTGGAATCACATGTAGGCCAGACTAGGTAAGGATGGTAGATTTCCTTCCCTAAAAGGGTAATAAGTGAACCAGATGAGTTTTTAATGATAATTGCTTTGAATGTGACCTTTGGTCACCATTATTGAAACTAGCTTTTAACTTTATTAATTGAATTTAAATTCCACCAGCTGCTGTGGTGAGATTTGAACCCATGCCTGGGCCTCTATATTAGTAGTCCAGTGATATTACCATTGCACTACCATCACTACATCCCTTTATGCTAAAAAAAACCTTTGAATGCTTTCATCCATTAGTGCTAAACATATTGGAGTTGGGGTGTTTGACTGACATTTAAGAGTCATCTAATTCTTCAGGCAGTGCTGCAGTGATAATGGCATTGGAACTAGCAATCCAAAGGCCTAGGCTAATGCTCTGGGGACACGAGTTCAAATCCCACCATAGCAATTAATTCAATTAATAAAATCTAGAATACAAAGCTGGTCTCAGTAATGTTGATTGTGTAACTATCATCAATTGTTGTAAAGAGCCATCTGGTTCACTGATGCCCTTTAGGGAAGGAAATCTGCCACTCTTTCTGGTCTGGCCTACATGTGGCCCCAGATCCACAGCAATGTGGTTGACTCTTAACTGCCCTCTGAAATGGCCCAGCAAGGCCCTCAATTCAGGGGCAATTAGGGATGGGTAACAAATGCTGGCCTTGCCAGCGACTCCCACATCCCAGGAAAGAATAACTTCTTAAAAAATCAGTTAATGAAATACCTATTCACTTTCCAATTGGCTGTGGGAAGGTGGTTTTATCAGTCGACCAATGGCTGGAGTGTAGGATGGGGCCATTGGAGGCAAAAGGTCATATGATGAAACCTCTAGAATTCGCCCAAGCAGAGTTTTTAGTGTTCTGAAAATTGCATTGTGAATTTTGTCCACTTGAGGCTACCATACATACATGTACCAGCGGAAGGAGTCTGCCAGGGAGAGATAACAGTTCATGCAGCTCTAATTCTAAATGCCTCTGGTTGAATGTAAAACTCTTTCTGTCCCAAGAGCTTCAGAGTTGGCAACCCAATCTCTGGGGGACATGAAAATTTCATTGTAAATGGCTGGAGATTTCCCTGGGAGGGGATGAGAGTGACCGTTGTGGGTGTTGTGTAAGCTGTTCCCAGCAGCAGGTTCCATCCAAATAGAGAGGGGATTTCCTGGCAGGTTGGGTTAGCCTGAGAGAGAGAATAAAAATAGAGGCTAAGAAACAGGGCCCTCACACTGCTACCTAACATGCTCTTATTAAAGATGTTAAATTTGCACCATTTTATTATAGTGATTATGTTGGGACACTTAGATTTGAAAAAAAACCCGATGATTTCTTTTTCAATCAGCGACGGACATTTTATGAATACCGCAGAGAGGATCCGTCTCCCTGACGACTGCACCATCGGTTATATCATTGAGGCCATCCTGGGCGTGAATCTGATTCGAAGCCCACTCTTCCACTCCCACCTCGAGAACTTGCAGCTTGTCTCTAAATCCCAGGTTCAAAGCCAGGTATGTCCCACCACCGTCTTCCAAGCGGAATCACAGGGCTCCAGCCGGGTTCACCGTTAGATGCACAATTTGACAGATGGAACATTCGTTGCATTTCCCTCCTTGCCTGTGGATTCAGTAAACTGATGATGCACCAGTGCACCATTGCTATGGAAACAGTTCTTAACTGTGATTTTTCGCAAAGAGACCCTTGTACATAGCATTGCTTGGAATTTACAGCACAAAAGCAGGGCATTCGGCCCAACTGGTCAGTGCCACACCTCCTATCCATCTTCTTCTAACCCTATCAGCCTGTCCACCTATTCCCTCATATTCCTATCCGACTTTGCATCTACACTATTTGTCTCAGCTATCCCCTGTGGTAGCGAGTTTCATATTCTAGCCGTTCTCTGGGTAAAGAATCGGTATTGAATTCCACCTCTTGCTGCTGGCTCTTGGGGAGACTGTGGTATAATGGTCATGTCACTGTACTAGTAATACCGAGGTCCATCTAATTCTCTGTGGGCCATGGGTTCAAATCATAGCAGGGGCTGGTGGAAGTTAAATTCAATTAATAAATTTTTTAAAATGTGGAATTGAAAGCGAGCCTCAGTAATGGTGACCATGAAACAATCATCGATTGTTGCTAAAAACCCATCTGACTCACTCTTGTCCTTTAGGGAAGGAAATCTGCTGTCCTTACCCAGTCTGGTCCACATGTGACTCCAGACCCACAGCAATGTGGTTGACTCTTAACTGCCCTCTGAAATGGCCTAGCAAGCCACTCAGTTCAAGGGCAATTAGGGATGGGTAACAAATGCTGGGCCTTGCCAGTGACACTCACATCCCATGAAAGAATTTTTAAAAATGACCTATTTGTAATTGATCAGGTGCTTTGATAAACTGTACCACCCCTGATAATTTAATACCGTCTGTGTATAAAACCAATTTACACATCGTTTCAGAAATATGCGGATTTACGCAGATCAGCAGTAGAAGGGACAGTCCACTCTCTACATCTCCCCAGCCCAACATCATTCCCTTACCTAGCGCCTGCTGCCTCCCCCATCTCAAAGTCAATTCCTTATTTACCTCTAGGCTCAACATCAAGTTCAACAATTTCAGCCCTGTAATCTCTGCCTCTATTTTGTTTCCTTTTCCTTTGCAGGTTTCAGTTCCATTCTTGCTCTTCCCTTGTTGTTGCTTTCTGGCAGCAGCTGTTCATCCCTCTGCCATTCACATCTCGTCTAGGCAGGTCTTCCGGTTTCTTCACTTGCTCCATTTCCACTCCCATTTGGCCTCGCATCTACCAAATTGTTTGCCATTTAATCTCTCCTGTCTTCCACAGGCTGCCTGTCTTGTTCATTTTCTCCACCCTCGACCCTCTCACTTGCTTAAAACCTATTTCAATTCAAACTTCCTGGCCTTGAGGAAAAGCCAATGGCCTTGGAATATTAATTCCGTCTCTCTCTCTCTCTCTCTTTGCCAGAGAAGCTGAGCATTTCCAACATTTCTGTTTTTATTTCAGATTTGCAGTATTTTGTTTTTGCCCTTGGCAACCTTGCATATTTTACCCAGGATGCCTTACTCTTGTGTGGAAGCCTTTCATATGGAACTTGAGAGGTGACCTGATTGAAACGTGTAAGACCCGGAGGTGTCTTGGCAGGGTGGATGGGGGCGAGGAAGTTTCCTCTGGTGGGGGAATCTAGAACCAGGGTCACTATTTAAAACTAAGGGGTCGTCCATTGAGGTTTGACCTCAAGGGAGTGGGAGAGTTTAGTGGGCTGAGGGAAACTTAAATATCTTTCTAAAAATCTAACATTGTTTATATTTAACATTTAACTACAAGTACTGTTTAACTGCAAATACTGTTTAAAATGATTATTTCTAGGTCACTTTAAGTTATGGGACCTTTGAGAACAAGAAAAACATAATCGAGATGAAAGGAGCGTTTTCTGTTGATGAAGACCCTTCCAGGTGAATACATTGTACCCCCAGTATTGCTTCATTGTGAATAATAGAGATATTTGACTGGTTAAGAATCTGAGATCTCGGCTGTTCCATGCAGTGGTGGATAATGTATACAAGATGGAAATGATGGATGGCTCCTCATTGACTAGCCTCATGGAGTGAGAGGCTTCTTGTTCGATCTGTGGATCTTGGGTTATTGAGTCCCTGCCCTTTTTGAGGGTAGGGGAGGGGTGAGGGAGCTGATGTGATCACTCCATCCACCACCTTAAACATCCACTCCCTCCACCACTGGCACGCCATGGTAACAGTGTGTACCATCTACAAGATGCATTGCAGCAACTCACCAAGGCTCCGTCAACAGCATCTTTAAAACCCATAACCTCTACCATCTAGAAGGATAAGGGCAGCAAATACATGGGAACACCGCCACCTGCAAGTTACCCTCCAAACCAGACACCATCCTGACTTGGAACTATATTGTTGTTCCTTCACTGTCAAAATCCTGGAACTTTCTCCCTAATGACCATCTCCAACAAGATAGAATCTAACCATTGCCACTTGACATTCAATGGCATTACCTTTGCTTTATCCCCCACTATCAACATCCTGGGGGTTACCATTGACCAGAAACTGAACTGGACTAGCCATATAAATACTGTGGCTACAAAAGCTGGTCAGAGGCTAGGAATCATTCAATGAATAACTCACCTCCTGACTCCCCAAAGCCTGTCCACCATCTACAAGGCACAAGTCAGGAGTGTGATGGAATACTCTCCGCTTGCCTGAATGAGTGCAGCTCCCACAACACTCAAGAAGCTCGACAACATCCAAGACAAAGCAGCCCACTTGATTGGCACCCCATCCACAAACATTCAATCCCTCCACCACTGATGCACAGTAGCAGCAGTGTGTACCATCTACAAGATGCACTGCAGCAACTCACCAGGGCTCCTTCATCAGCATCTTCCAAATCCATAACCTCTACCATCTAGAAGGACAAGGGCAGCAGATAGATGGGAACACCACCACCTGCAAATTACCCTCCAAACCAGACACCATCCTGACTTGGAAATATATCGTCGTTCCTTCAGTGTCACTGGGTCAAAATCCTGGAACGCCCTTCCTAACAGCAAGGTGGGTGTCCCTACACCACACAGACTGCAGCAGATCAAGAAGGCAGCTCACCACCACCTTCTCAAGGGCAATTACGGATGGGCAATAAATGCTGACCCAGCCAGCGAAGCCCCACACCCCGTGAATGAGCATAAGGAAAAGAACAGGGGCTTGCCCACAGGGAAGGGAATCTCTTTAAGGCAATCACTCCCAGGCCACTCCTGTGTGCCTCTAGCAACACCATCAACAGTTGGAAACCCAGGGTCAGGTCGTCCTGGGAAACAAAGTGTAAGCTTTTCAAACTAAAGGTACATTTGTTGCCTAGTGCCTTTTCTGAATGCTTTGTTCTCGCTCCCTGGAGACTCTACGCAGCTTTTGTTGCTGTTGACAAACTTGGCCCATTTACAAAATCAGCTTATACATCAGGACTGACCAGAGAGAACCTGCCCTTTACCACACAGTCTGCAGGCTCTTGGTGACTTGCCTTGCATGAGCAGTTGATTGTATAGCTCATTGGAGGGAAGCTGGGAGCAGTCCAGCATCTTTCCTGGGAAGTGACCAATGGGAAGGGAATAAAAAAATCTCCAGTTGGGGGTTGGGAATTTCTGCCCAGTTAGCATAGCAATTGGGGAAAAGAATTGCGAGGACTGGTGAGTGTGGCAATGGGAAAAGTTGGCTACTGTTTGGCCAACTTTCCAGTCGCCTGTCGGAATTGATCTTCAGAGTCCGTTTTCAGGCATTTGAGGGGGTTTATTTTAACCCAGCCTGCCCAAGGTCAGTCGGGTGGAAGGGGGGTTAAAAATGAACAATAACTTGCATCGTAATGGGCGCCTTTAAGATAGTAAAACATCCCAAGATGCTTCACAGGAGTATCATCAGACAAAGTTTGAGGCTGAGCCATATAATGAAATATTAGGGTTGGTGACCAATAGCTAGCTCGAAGAGGTTGGTTTTAAGCAGCTTCTTAAAGAAGAAAAGTGAGATAGCAAGGCAGAGAGAAAATGAAAGTGCTGGAAAAACTCAGCGGGTCTGGCAGCATCTGCGGAGACAGAAACAGAGTTAACGTTTCGAGTCCAATATGGCTCTTCTTCAGAACTGAAGAGAGGTAGGAATGTGCTGGGTTTTATGCTGTTGGGAAAGTGAGGAGAGTCAAGTGGAACCTGGGGTAAGTCCAGGCAAAGGTTAGCGGGCAAGAGAGACTAAATAGCAAAGACGCCATGGGGTAAAAGACAAAGTGAGTGGTAATGGTAGTAGTAAAGACAGACAGTAATAGTCCAGAGTAGGTGTTAATAGAAGAAAGAAGGTCAGCTTTGAAAGCAAAAGCATTAAAATAAGATACAAACTAGCACTTGGATAGCTGGGGGGGGTGGGGGGAGAAATTCAAAATGGAGGACACAGTTCACGGCCTGAAGCTGTTGAACATAATGTTGAGCCTGAAGGCTGTCAAGGGCCTAATCAGAAGATGAGGTGCTGTTCCCCCGGGCAAGGCAGAGAGGTGTAAGGAAGAAATTCCAGAGCTTAGGAGTCAAACAGCTGAAGGCAAGACCCCAAAGGTGGAGTGATTAAAATCAGGAATGCGCAAGAGGTCAGAATTGGGGGAGCGCAGACATCTCTGCATGTTATAGGGTTGAGGGGTATACACAGCTTGGAAGGGGCGAAATCCTGGCGGTTGTTGAAAACTAGGATGAAAATTTTAATATCGAGATGTTTGTTTGACCGAGAGCCGTTGTAGGTCAGCGAGCACAGAGGTGATAGGTCAGCGGTCTGGATACAAACTAGGAAATGAGCAGCAGAGTTTTGGATGAGCTCAAGGTTACAGAGGGTGGAAGGTGGGACACTGGCCAGGGATAGTCCGGAGTAGCCGGGATTAGAGGCCTGAAGTGAGGCCTGGGCCCTTGCTCTGTAACATTGAGTTAAAATTTGAGTGCTGTGACACAAATCAAACACACAAAATCCAGAAAGGGAGGGGAGCAAATCGGGTATACCTCAGCTTTGCTATCAAAGACAGTAGGGTATCATACTGCTCCCCAATTGTAGCCGACTCCCTGGCCTGCTGGTTTAATGAGGGCACCTTGAGCCTGATTTGTTTCCTGCTGCCGCTCCATTAATAATCATTACCTCAAAATCATCTTTCCATCAGAAGAAAGGAAAGACAACAGCATTCAGTTCTGGAGCTCCTATGCTCTCAGGTTGGCATTAGCATGTTGCAATTAATACTCTATATACTGGAGTCTATAATCCAGTAAAGTTTTGATTTGTCTGTGTGTCTTTGTGCACGCGTGCCTCTTTGTGTGGGTTTATGTGTTTGCATGTGCTTCTTTGTGTCTTTGTGTGTGTGATGTGTGCGTGTTCCTTTGCGCATCCATGTGTGTGCACATGTCTCTTTGTGTGCATGCACGTGCATGTATGTGCTTGCCTGTGTGTGTGCATGTGTGTGAGCGTGTGTGTGCATGCACTTATGTGTGTGTGTGAGTGTGTGTGTGTGTGCACACATATGCCTCTGTGTCTTTGTGTATGTGCACGTGTTTCTCTGTGTGCATGTGTGTCCCGTGCATGTGAGCCTCTTTGTGGTCTTTGTATGTCTGTGTATGTGTGTCTTTGTGTGTGTGTGTGTGTGTGTGTGTCTGTGTGTGTGTGTGTGTGTGTGTGTATGTGTGTGTGTGTGTCTTTGTATGTCTTTGTGTGTGTGTGTGTGTGTGTATGTGTGTGTGTATGTGTGTGTGTGTGTGTGTATGTGTGTGTGTGTGTCATTGTATGTCTTTGTGTGTGTATGTGTGTGTGTGTGTGTGTGTGTGTGTCATTGTATGTCTTTGTGTGTGTATATGTGTGTGTGTGTGTGTGTCATTGTATGTCTTTGTGTGTGTATATGTGTGTGTGTGTGTCTTTGTATGTCTTTGTGTGTGTGTGTGTGTGTGTATGTGTGTGTGTATGTGTGTGTGTGTGTGTGTATGTGTGTGTGTGTGTGTCTTTGTATGTCTTTGTGTGTGTGTGTGTATGTGTGTGTGTGTGTCATTGTATGTCTTTGTGTGTGTATGTGTGTGTGTGTGTGTGTGTGTGTGTGTCATTGTATGTCTTTGTGTGTGTATATGTGTGTGTGTGTGTGTGTGTGTCATTGTATGTCTTTGTGTGTGTATGTGTGTGTGTGTGTCATTGTATGTGTGTGTGTGTGTGTGTGTGTGTGTGTGTGTGTGTGTGAGTGTGGATGTATCTGGATCTGTGTCCATGTGAGTGTGTGTGTTCTGTGGAGCATTGGGGGAGGGAGGGACAGTGATTAACCTCCTCACTGTGGACAAATAACCTGCTGACACTCAACATGCGCAGGATGCACAGACATTAAGAAATCTGCAGCAGGAAGTCATTGTCTCCTGGGGAGGAAGAGAAGGGGGGAGAAAGCACATGGGCAGAAAAACAGATTAAACCAACAAAATTATAATCGTTTGGGAAAAAAAATGTAACTTCTTTTGTCTTCCACAGATTCAAGTCCATTCACTGTTTACTTTACCCAGAAACACCTTGGTGTCCCTAAGAGGACACCCCTGACCTCTGTCATGGTGAGGATTAAAGGTCATGCACTGCCAACTCTGCACTTTCGGAAAGCACTTTGGGCCACTTCCATTTACAGAAAATGGTGTCAAGTTTAAAAAGAGAGAGAGAGAGGAAAGAAGGATAACTAAAACTGAAGAGTCGAGTTGACTGAGCTGGACAATCATTACTTGAACGGTGGTAAGAAAATGGCCACTCTTCCATGGTGTTCGTAATTAGCGGCCTTCAACTATGAACAAAAGAGATATGACAGTAAATAAGAAGCACAAGACTTCAACTAGGCCCTTGATCGGGAACTATTTTGAAAGAGGAAATATTTTAAAAGTATATATTATCTTATTTCTTTCCCCCTCACTTAGGGGAGAACTCTGAATGAAGCTTCCCCACACAGGGTGCCTTTTAGTGAATGATGAAGTCGGCCCTGTTTGTTGGCGAGGGAGCCTGTGTGATGAATTCTCAAAGGTTCAAAGAAAGGCAGTGATGCCACACCGTGCAGTAAGAAGCTAACTGATTGGCTGTTTCCTGACCACAATGTTGAACATCTCTTCAAAAGCCTGGAAAATATATTTTTTTTTAATTAAAAATGCTAAAGATTTATAGTTTTCATGATGCTGGTGTTCTCCCTGTTTTGTAATGTTTAAGTTCGCATTCTTCTGAATATTCGATTAACTGGATTGTTTTCACTTGTATCTCAGTCTCTTCTGGGTTCAAGCATTCCCTATGAGCCTGAGCCCTCTTGGATGGCCACACAATTGATCCCACAGGATCATTTGGAAAGGCATTTTCCCAGGGTCTTGGCCAGCATTTCCCTCTCAACCAATGCCACCAAAAGAAACAGGCCCAGCCATCTTCAGCTGTTTCATCAATGACCTTCCTTCCATCATAAGGTCAGAAGTGGGGATATTCACTGATGATTACACAATGTTCAACACCATTCGTGACTCCTCAGATATTGAAGCAGCCCTTGTCCAAATGCAGCAAGACCTGGACAATATCCAGTCTTGGGCTGACAGGTGGCAAGTAACATACATGCCACATAAGTGCCAGGCAATGACCATCTCTAACAAGAGTGATCTAAGCAATGCACCTTGATATTCAATGGCATTACCATTGCTGAATCCCTCACTGACAACATCTAGCGGTTACCATTGACCAGAAACTGAACTGGACTAGCCATATAAATACTGTGGCTACAAGAGCAGATCAGAGGCTAGGAACCCTCGATGAGTAACTCATCTCCTGAGTCCCCAAAGCCTGTCTACCATCTACAAGGCACAAGTCAGGAGTGTGATGAAAAAGTCCCCACTTGCCTGGATGAGTGCAGCTCTCACAACACTCAAGAAGCTCGACACCATCCAGGACAAAGCAGCCCACTTCATTGGCACCACATCCACAAACATTGACTCCTTCCACCACCGACACACAGTAGCCACAGTGTGTACCATCTACAAGATGCACTGCAGGAATTCACCAAGGCTCCTTAGACAGCACCTTTTAAACCTCCGCCACTACCATCTAGAAGGACAAGGGCACCACCTGGGAGCCCCCTCCAAGCCACTCACCATCCTGACTCGGAAATATATCGCCGTTCCTTCACTGTCGCTGGGTCAAAATCCTGTAACTCCCTCCCTAACAGCACTGTGGGTGTACCTACACCACATGGACTGCAGCGGTTCAAGAAGGCTGCTCATCACCACCTTCTCAAGGGCAATTAGGGATGGGCAATAAACACTGGCCTAGCCAATGACGCACATGTCCTGTAGAAATGAATGAATAAAAAAAAAAACAAATTGCCTGGCCATTTATCATGGTGCTGTTTGTGGAATCTTACTGTGCAAAAATTGCCCACCTCTTCCCTCACGTGCGGAGGATCTCAGCTAAGGTCACAATCTGCACGTAGGTGTTTTTCAGTGTGGGTGACAGCCAAAGAATCAGGGACAAGGTGCTTTCCCCCACAACACCCCCATCACCCTCCAAACCACACCCCCTCCCCCCTCGCTCCCCCACCTTCACCAAACAATCTTAAGCCCAGAGGCACTAAAGGTGGTTGTAGCACTTCAGTGCCGGGCTGCCCTGAATAAAATTGGCCAGCGGAGAGGAGGAACTGAAGTGAGGACCTCCCTGGGCCTGTGTGTCTGAATGCAATTACCCACAGAGCCACATAGACAATGTCAGGTCGTAGCATCAGGAGCTTCCTTCACAACTGCAGGAGTGGCCCTTTAAATCGGCCCTCTCAAAACCAGAGAGCTTTGAGTTACGAGGATCGCTGAGTGATTTTTAAAATTTCAAAAATGGGCAATATTCTTTGCCTCATTTTCAATCACTTCCACACAAGAACAATGGATTGTTGTGCATTTGTTAATCATTTTGTTCCCTTGGCCATTTCTACTTTTATATTTTATTCATTCTCCTCTAATAGACTCATATTGTAGATTAATAATGAATTGAAATTTGACACCAAGCGCAAGCAACCTTGTAAAATATATTGAACTTTTCGCCCGCTCCCTGGGGATATTTATGTTTTCCAAAAAGTTTTGCAGTCCTGCATCTAAAAGATAATTTCCCCTCTTCAGACCTGCCGCTATCCCTAAGTTCAAACGGGGCCACTCACAGGAGGACTGGAGCTGCAAGTTTCCCCCTAATCTCGACTTGGAAATATATCGGCCGTTCCTGCACTGTCACTGGGTCGAAATCCTGGAACTCTCTCCCTAACAGCACTGTGGGTGTACCTACACCACAGGGACTGCAGCGGCTCAAGAAGGTGGCTCACCACCACCTTCTCAAGGGCAATTAGGGATGGGCAATAAATGCTGGCCTTGCCAGCGATGCCCAAATCACATGAACAAATAACAGAAAAAAGCTGTATTTTAAACAAAGACACTTCATTAGAAGGACCTGCTTGTATATTTGTTACTGCGATTTGGAACATGCTGCCTGAAATGGCGGAAGTTCAGTTGTAAGATGGGGGAAGGTGGGCTAATTGGATAGCTCAATCAAAGACCCCGTAAAATGGGTTGACTGGTCCCCTCTGCTCCTTTATGAAGACACCTGCGGGCTTAGTTCCAGCTCTCCACTCCGAATGGCTGGTGTGACACGCACATAGCTACAACTAATTGCTCAGCCTGTACATCAGGGAGCTCAGGTCTATGAGTCCATGTGTAAATGTCACAAGTTGGCTTGCTCACACCTGTTGCTTGGTATTCGATGGGTGTGTGGGCAAAATTGAGGGAAATTGCCTCTCGTCCCCTTTTCACCCCTTGTTTTATTTTCAAACCAAAGACACCCACTACTTCCATTAGGGCTACCAACCCTCCAGGAATTGAAGATCAATCTCCAGGGCAACACTTCAAATATGCCTCAGGGTAAGAATAACAGGGGCATTAAAACCAAGTGTTTTTTTGGTTAAGAAGCTGCCAATCATTTGATGAAGAGAGTCTTCCTGCTTTCCATTTGGCCTGGGAAGGCAGGCCATCTCAAGACTTGACATGATGGGTGACCAACGGCGGGAATGTGGGGGTGGGGCAGTCGAAGGGGGTCATGTGATGAAGGGAGGAGGTCATGTGATGACATCTCCAGGAACATGAACACCCAGAGTTGGCAACCCAAATTCTCCCAGGAATTGTCTCAATGACTCGCTATTATTTTGGTGACAGATCAGCAGAAACCACTGGGACAAGCCCTGCTCACCCTGCTGGAATCTCTATGGGAATTATGCCCCATGCTTTCTCCTTGATTCTGGGACATGTGAGATCTTGCTTTGTGCAATTTGCTGCGCTTGCAGTCACAAGGAATCTCGACAGAGTAGATGGCGCAAAATGGTTCTCGTGGGTGAAAAGGGTTGAGAACCAGCGAACACCGATTTAAGGGGGTTGGCCAAAGGACCAGAGCCGACATGAGGAAAACCTTTTTTTTATGCAGCTAGTGATTAGGATCTGAGATGGACTGCCTGAGGGTGTAGCGGAGGCAGAGTCAATTGTGGCTTTCAAAATAGAATGTAATAATTATCTGAAGGGAAAAGATTTGCAGGGCTATGGGGAAAATTCTAAGGTTAATTAGGGCAATACACACACACATATCAACTGGATACTAGGCTGTGATTCACGCTATAGTTAAATAGCCAACTAACAGTCATTTCTCAGGTTCACTTATGAAGAAGCAAGTTCTGTTGAAATATCATCTGTTGCCACTCAAGGAATTGTGCCTTGGCTTGTATTTGTGCCTTTAGGAGAGGCAAAAATAGGCAATAGAGATTAAACCTGGGCAGCGATTAGATGGAGTTTGGGTTTTGAAATGCTACAGTGCTACGTGTCCTATCTGGCTTGCTGAAGTCAGGTGACCTCTGCCATGAGGCAAAATCTGTAAGCTGCCATCTTACAGATTGGTTAAATAAACACCTACAATGAGAAAGCATTGAGAAGCTCTGCTTCCTTTAAACATGAAACAGATGGAATAGGGGCATAGAGTACAAGGGCAATGAGGTTATGTTGAACTTGGATAGGACACTGATTCGGCCACAGCTGGAGTATTACATCCAGTTCTGGGCACCGCACTTTAGGAATGACGTGAAAGCATTGGAGAGGGTGCAGATAAGATTCACGAGAATGGTTCCAGGGATGAGGAACTTCAGTTATGAAGATAGATTGGAGAAGTTGGAACTGTTTATCATTAAGAAAAGAAGGTAGAGAGGAGATTTGATAGAGGTATTCAAAATCATGAGGGGTCTGGACAGAGTAGATAAGGGGAAACTGTTCCCGCTCCTGAAAGGATCAATAATGAGAGAGTACAGATTTAAAGTATTTGACAAAAGAAGCAATAGCAATATGAGGACAAACTCTTTCATGCAATGAGTGGCTAAGGTTTAGGATGCATTGCTTGAGAGTGTGGTAGAGGCAGGTTCAATCAAGGCTTTCAAAAGGGAATTAGACTGATACCTGAGAAGGAAGAATGTTCAAGGTTATGGGGAGAAAGCAGGAGAATGGCACTAAGTCAATCGCTCATTCAGAGAGCCGGTGCAGGCACGATGGGCCGAATGGCCTCCTTCTGTACGGTAACAATTGTGTGATCCTGTGACATGCCTTAGCAAGTGGCCCCACTTAGCCCTGATATCAAGAACAGCAGAGATCAGAACAGCTTACCAGTGCCCTGAAGCTCTGTCCTCCTCCTTCATCTCTCTTCCATTCTCGGGGTAGAGGAGAAGGTTAGCAGATCAAACAGCGGGACTTACCAATCTTGCATATGAAACCTGGAAGAGTATTTTGGGAAAGGAAAACAGAGAGAGGCAAAGACTTCACCAGCTCTGACTCTCTGAGAAAGAATAAGGCGAGGGATTACAGCCAAAGCAAGTGATGTTAGGAAACACTTCTACACACAAAAGGTGGGAGAAATTTCACTCTTCCGCAAATGCTGATTAATACAAGATTGATTGTTAATTTTAAATCAGAAATTGTTAGTTTGTTGTTATGCAGGGAAGTTAATGGATATCGGGTACAGTCATGTTGCAGATCAGCCAGGATCTCATTGAATGGCTGAACAGGCTCAAGGGACTAAGTGGCCTCCTCCTGTTCCTATCAACATCCTGGGAGTTACCACTGACCAGAAACTGAACTGGACCAGGTGTAGAAATACTGTGGCTACAAGACCAGGCCAGAAGCTGGGAACCCTGCAGCGAGTAACTCACCTCCTGACTCCCCAAAGCCTGTCCACCATCTACAAGGCACAAGTCAGGGGTGTAGTGGAATATTCCCCACTCGCCTGGATCAGTGCAGCTCCAACAACTCTCAAGAAGCTCGACATCATCCAGGACAAAACAACTCACTTGATTGGCATCCATCCACCACCTTCAACGTTCACCCCCTCCATCAATGACACACAGTGGCAGCAGTGTGTACCGTCTACAAGATGCACTGCAGAAACTCACCAAGGCTCCTTTGACAGCACCTTCCAAACCCATGACTTCAGCCATGTAGAAGGACAATGGCAGCAGATGCATAGGAGAACCACCACCTGCAAGTTCCCCTACAAGTCACCCACCTGACTTGGAACTATATCACTGTAGCTTCACTGTGGCTGGGTCAAAATCCTGGAACTCCTTTCCTAACAGCACAGTGGATGTACCTACACCTCATGGACTGCAGCGGCTCCAGAAGGCAGGTCACCAGCATTTACTCGAGGGCAATGAATGTTGGCTTAGCCAGCGACATCCACACCCAATGAATGAATCAAAAAAAATGTTATTGTGTTCCTACTGAGTTGTTTTCAGCCTCTGAGGTTGTGGAGTACATACAGCCTTTTTCAAGATTAAAGAATGTGTAGGCCGACACATCTCATGCTATGGGGACAAGAGAAAGTACAGAGATACATGATCATTGTAGCATCGGATAAATGGATTGGCCATAGAAACTGGTAACATTTAGCCCATCCGTACCTGTGTTGGTTCTATGAAAGAGCTACCTACTTAATTATTTTGATCATTTCGAGCCCTCCCCCCCAAACCACCCCCACTAGGGCCATGTGCCTCTTGCCTGTTCTGCTTTCTACCCTTAATGTCCCCATTAGCACATTCCTTAGATAATATCACCACCGTCGACACCCCTTTGTCCTTTTGTCTATGACATCTTTGACAATCTCTTCTTTGCCTCCACCTATCACTGGCCCCCTATCCAGCTCCACCTGTCCCACCCCCCTCTACCAGCTTATATTCCACCTCATTTCTCTATTTCCTTAGTTCATTTGAAGGGTCATATGGACTCGAAACGTCAACTGTGTTCCTCTCGCAGATGATATCAGACCTGCTGAGTTTTTCCAACTATTTTTGTTTTTGTTTCAGGTTTCCAGCATCCACAGTAATTTGCTTTTACTTAATTACAATCCTCTTTGTTTCCCACATTTGCCCTGTAAATTTTCCTTTTCAAGTACATATTTCCAACAGGAAAGGTTCCAACAAGAGACAGGCTGGAGGATGTAGGTTAGAGGAGAATTACCTATCAGCCAATTTAAAAAGCCATCTTACAGCTCTGCCGTTTCGTTCATGAATGATATTAAAAATATGGATTAACGGCCCCTGTTCCCTTTTGCAGATGTTAGCCTGTTAACTGTTCATCTAAATGAGCCAAAATAATACCTCTTATTAATCATCTATTGGCTCATCCTGTACAGTCCAGGCACCAGAAATGGAATTCCCTGAGCAAACGGAAGGAGAAATTGGAATTGGAGGAGGTGACATTTGGTGCTGTTAAAGGCAAAGGACTTGACTGCTGTGTTCGTCTGAAGCGCACCTGGTATCCACATCAACCACTCCCAGGGCAGCTTAGATAGAGAGTACATTTACCCAATCTCATTGCACCAGCCTTCTATTGCCCACAACCAGCTCTGAGTAAGGTCAGAGGCACCATGGGGAAAGGCTTCTTTCATGCAGCGAGTGGTTGGGAGCTGTGATGCACAGCCTGAGAGTGAGGTGGAGGCAGATTCAATCGAGACTGTCGAAAGACACCGATCTGAGGAAAGAAAATTGCAGGGCTACGGGGAAAAGGTGGGGGAGTGGGATTAGATGAGCTGCTGGCACGGACAAGATGAGCTGAATGGCCTCTTTCTGTGCTGCATCCATTTTATGATTCTATGAGTAAGGTAAGAACATTGGAACTAAACCATTGCAGGTTCTAATGAAGGTTCTCACCTAAAAAAATTCTCTTGATCTCCTGTGCATCTCTGTGTTATTTTTATGCTGTTTCTATACTGACTAGAAACAAGACTTGGCAAGTCATAATTCTGCATGTGTTTAGGGGAGATAGTGGCGTGGTGGTAATCTCACTGGACTAGTAACCCAGAGACCCATACTAATGCTTTGCAGAAATGGGTTTAAATGGCAGCTGGTATAATATGACTTTGGTTAATAAATCTGGAATATAAGGCTAGTCTCAGTGATAGTGACCATCAATTATCATGAGAACCAATTTGGTTCACTAACTTCACAACAAAATTGCAGGGTATGTGACACACTTAATGACGCATATTCAGTGTGGGTCTGTCAGAGGCATCTCTATCAAACTGCAGGAAGGAGAGGAGGGATAACTCTGTCCCAGGGGTTTCTGCTCTGGATCAAGAGATGATTGAGGTGGACCCAGGTACCAAGGAGCTGCTGGACTTTGTCCAATCCGCAGGTCACACAGCCTTCAGGACTTTCAGGACTCCAAGGATCTAAAATTATTTGTACCACAATGCTCTACAATTAAAAAAAGGCAAAAGGCAAAAAAAGCCCTTTAGGGAAGGAAATCTGCTGTCCTTACTGGCCTAGCCTACATGTGACTCTAGACCCACAGCAATGTGGTTGCCTCTCAACTGCCCTAGCAAGGTTAGTTCAAGGGCAATTAGGGATGGACAATGAATGCTGGCCAGGGATGCCCACATCCCATGAAAGAATAAAGAAAGCCCTTGGCATGCTGTAATGTGTGTAAACTTTCTCTGTGGCTGCCACATGAATGTACTCATTTTTTTTGACAGACTGCCCCTAATATTCCAGAGATTACCCTTCACATTTGTGACTTACAGTTTACTAAAGGACCAATTTCACATTTTTTTCACCACTTCTAGTCCAGGCAAGTGTAACTGTAGGCATCACACCTACTGCCTGAAACAGGAGGTCAGCTCACTTGACCCAGCCCAGAGACTGAACTTTGGATTTTCTGGTCATTATCAGCGCTGTATCATGTTATTCTTATATCCTTTAGCCCTGGAGGACTTAAAAACCTGAGGACATGAGTGCAACATTCACAAGCCGTAAGGAAGGTTAGAAGTAAGAAAAGAGATAAGAAAAGCCTTTCCCCAGAGTGGAGTTGAGTAGATGCTGAGAGGCCAGGCTGGATGTAAGGTCAATCCTCTGGAAAGGAGTGGCCTGGGATGTGGGTATAACTAGCAAGGCCAGCATCCCTAGCTTTCCTGGAGAAGGTGATGGCGAGTCATTTTCCTAAATCTCCCTGGTCCATGTGGTGGAGGTACGTTCCAGGATTTTGACCCAGTGATGATAAAGGAGCGACGATAAACATCCGAGTGGGGTTGGTGTGTGACATGGAGGGTCACCTGCTGTCCTGGATTTTCTAGGTGGTGGAGGTAGCGGGTTTGCAAAGTGCTGCCAAAGGCACCTTGGTGAGCTGCTGTAGGCCCGGACCACCAGCTAGAAGGTGAGTATACCTATGTCGGGCTATTGTGAACTGACCTGTGAGACCAGTCCACAGATGTTGGAAGGACTTTGCAGGGCTGCCAGGGCTGGGGATCTCTTTGTTGTATCTGAATTTGATCGTCAGAGGCATGGGATGGGGTTTGAGAGGGGGGTGGGGCTGTGCGACTGAGGACGGGGTGTCTGCCAGTTTCATTCTTTTCGTAGCAGTTGGATATGGCTGAGTGGATCACTTGGTCATCACAGAGGGTAGTGAAAAGTCAACCACATACACACATACTCCAAGTACGTGGGGGTGTTCGCTGATGATTGCACAATGTTCAGCATCATTCACGACTCCTCCTTCTGAAACAGTCCATGTCCAAATGCAGCAAGACCTGGACAATATCCAGGCTTGGGCTGACAAGTGGCAAGTAACATTCGCACCACACAAGTGCCAAGCAATGATCATCTCCAGCAAGAGGCAATCTAACCATCACTCCTTGATGTTCAATGACATTACCATCACTGAACACCCCCACTTTCAACATCCTGGAGTTTACCATTGACCAGAAACTGAACTGGGCCAACCATATAAATAATGTGGCTAAAACAGCAGGTCAAAGGGTAGGAATCGTTTGACGAGTAACTCACCACCTGACTCTCCAAAGCCTGTCTACCATCTACAAGGCACAAGTCAGGAGAGTGATGGAATACTCCTCATTTGCCTGGATGAGTACAGCTCCCACAACACTTAAGAAGCTTGACACCGTCCAGGACAAAGCAACCCGCTTAATCGGCACCACATTCACTCCCTCCACTACCGACGCACAGTGGCAGCAGTGTGTACCATCTACAAGATGCACTGCAGGAATTCACCAAGGCTCCTTCGACAGCACCTTCCAAACCTACAAGCACTACAATACTAGAAGGACAAGGGCAGCAGATAGACGGGGACACCATCACCTGGAGGTTCCCCTCTAAATAACAATTGTGCACATACGTACAGATGTATGTACACATGAACTCCTTCGACAGCACCTTCCAAACCTGAGACCTCTACCACCTAGAAGGACAGAGGCAGCGGGCACATGGGAACACCACCACCTGGAAGTTCCCCTCCAAACCACTCACCATCCTGGCTTGGAAATATATCGCCGTTCCTTCACTGTCGCTGGGTCAAAATCCTGAAACTCCCTCCCTACCAGCACTGTGGGTGTACCTACACCACATGGACTGCAGCGGTTCAAGAAGGCGGCTCACCACCACCTTCTCAAGGGCAATTAGGGATGGGCAATAAATGCTGGCCCAGCCAGCGAAGCCCACATCCCGTGAATGAATAAAAAAAAAGTAAGGACACCAGCTTTCCTGCCCTAGAGGAGATAAGTAGTTGGGTTTTACCATAACCTGATGGCTTCATGGCCACTGTCACTAATGCCAGCACTTAATTTCAGATTTATTGAATTCTTCTTTAGTCTCAGGGCAATGGAAGTGTTGGCATCCAAATTAACTTTTATTAGTGCTCATTTTCTTGTGTTCCTAAGAGGGCAAAGGAGTTAATAATAAGTGAGATACATTTGGCCTTTTAATAACTTTATCATTAATGATGGGGACTCTTTAAAATTAAGCACTAATCTGCAAGATTTGCCACTAAAATGGACCTAATGCTTTTCTCATTCAGGCAGCTCACTATTACCAGGCCCAAGTATGTTCTAATACGCAATCTATTATTCTAATTGATTGAGAATGGAAGCAGAGTCTCAGCCCAGATAATGTGTTTCATCTCCCATAAATGAAGCTATTTGCATTTCTGCTGCTTTCTGATTAATGCTTATTATTTCCAAATATTAGAAAAAATGGCTGTGTCAGATCCTATTATCTGTTTGACCGCCAGCCTTGTAATTGGCGGCCTGTCATCGTATTTACCTGCTGAGAGCTAATCTCCAAAGCATATGGAAAGTTAATAATGGAGCCCGCCATCTCATTACTGAATGCTGTCCCGAGGATACTCTGAATTCATTCTGAGAAGCTGACTGAATTATTGATTTTGCAACGTTATTTCAGTTCAAGCCAGCCCTCTTGTTTGGTGCCCATGCTACTGAACTCAGTGTTTATTCGGCCGGCGCACTGTGGCTGGAGTATGTACTCTATGAAGCAGGTGTGGTGAGCTCTTTTCTTATGACTGGCCATTCACATGGAGGCAAAATCAGTCGCTGGCCAAACACATGTAAAAATCAACTTAATTTAGTTATTTTAAGAGCGAATACAGAAACTTCCAATTCACCTGCTGTTTTAATGTGATGGATGAATTTGAATATCATCTTGTTAAATGTTATTGTAGCAATTTAACCCAACGTTTTTATTCAAAGCAAATTCATAGCAGTGATGATAAATGCTATTTTGAAGGCGTTCCTGTCATAGGTCTATATTTTTAGAAAGCTTGCCATGGACTGGAAGAAATCGAGCGACAGGCCGGTCCTGCAACCGGTACCGTGAGAAGGACATATCATGGAAATGTCATCACCTCCAAATCCCACCTCCTCCTTTCCAAGTCACACAAGATCCTGATGTGCGCACATTGGTCATTGTTCCCTTTTGCATTGAATTCCTGGAGGCTCCTTCCTAATGCTACTGTGGGGGCACAAGGTGGGAAGTTCAAGGACACTCCTCATCACTGCCTCCTTGGGGAAACTATTAAAGGGTTGTCTTATGACACAGCCGATGGTAAATGCTGAGCTGTTCAAATCCCAGAGGGAAACTTGAAACAACTGTCACAACTAATTTTCAATTTGTATAAATTTCGAGATGCGTGCCGTGAATTCAGTAAGTATTAAGACCACCAAGTCTTATAGGTTTTTACAAAACTAAATTAAACATTTATTAATAAGAGAAACGCTTTAAAATACATACACAGGCCTACAAGTTACCACTACCTTAACTCCTAAATCCCCTAATCAATCTAACTCCCAGTTATACTTTCGTTAAGACAACAGTAAGACACACAGATTTTAAAAGATCCAGGCAAAGAAACATGATGCCCTGATCAAGTGGAATTCCAAGTGAGTTTCCTTAACTTCTGTCCTTTGAAGACAGCAACCTGAGGCATAGATGCTGAAGGCTTTTCACACACTTGTAAGATCTTAAAAATGTCTTCCCTTACACATAGCCCTTGCTCCTTTATACTTATTTTCCTCTTTGAATGCAAATATCCATTGTTTCACTATGTCTTTGGACTTTATCTCTCTAATAATAAAACACTCTCATAGCACTAAGTTTTACTAGTAATATTTGGGAAAAATAAATACACTGTTTCTAAACTTCACCTGGCTAGGTGATATGTTTCACCCCTTCTTTGAAAACAATCTAGCCTGGTTTATTTCAAAATGCAAACGTTCCCTTGACACCTATGTTTCTAAACTTCCCCATGTTTACCTAATTAGCATTTCAAATCAAAGCTCGCTTCTTAGGTCAAAGCATCCAGATTAATTCAATTAAGTTTCACAGTCGCATATAGACACATAGATACATCCCATTATTACTCCATTTTACAATAAATTCCAATAACATTATGAGAATTATTATATCTTCTTGACAGTTGTTAAGTTCAGCCTTGCCATTGTCACTCGCATGGAGAGGAATTGACATCTGGTGTAAAACTGCAAACATGTGGAAAGTTGCAGAATGTCCGCCACATTCTTATAAATGAACATTGAAAGGAGCAGGCATCTGTGCCAGTAGCCAAGCAGTACTCTTTCATCACTGACCTCAGTGTAACCTGAAGATAGGAATATGAATAGATAGATTGGGAGGTACTGGAGGATTAATAATAACATATATTTAAGATGGAGAATGTTTTTCTGTTGTTAGTTGGTTGAAACATATAAGATCTTGAGGGATCTTGACAGGATAGATGTGGAGAGGATGTTTCCTCTTGTGGGTGAATCTAGAGCGAGGGGCCACTGTTTAAAGATAGTCATTTGGTAGTATAGAACTTGAATATTGCCAAAAAAAGAGACATGTCAAATCTTTTCATCTTGCACTCATCGGGACACTCAAGAATACCAATATAAGGGAGAAAGCATGAATTTATACTGTATGTAAAGAGAGCGCTGATTGGTTGGCAAGTGGCGTTGCCATGGAGAATGCATCACTGATGGTGACTGACAGTTAACTGCCAAGCGCTGTTTGAAATTTAAACTCGGCAGCTTGGCCCTGATTGGTCAAGGCATTGCCCTGAGGAATGAGTCGGCGAATGGCTGTCACTTATTTTGTTTAACTGAAACAGGCGTAATGTAGGTAAATGTTCTTTCTGTCTGCAAAAAACAGGGCCCTGTGTATTAATATATGTAGCTTCCAGTACATGCAAATGTACCACATTGTGAGTCTGACTGACAAACTTAAATCTTAGCACATTGAAGAGTACTTAGCACATGTTGTCCAATCATGGAAGCACATTTAATGTTGGACACTGTGCTTTGAGTTTTGCAAGCTTGGACTGGTTGGGTAATAGTCTCTACCCTGCCTGTTGCGAGCAGTGACTAAGACATGCTGTTTGATATGATCTGCCAGTGAAACATTATATGATTGGTCTTATCAGCAACCTTGTAAATAGGGCCCGAGCCCATTTGCTCACCATGCAAGCTTGATGCTGAGATAGGGCACATCAAAGGCATCCTATAGGATAATGGCTAACCTGATCAGATCACTTCATGCTGTATATTACACAAACTCATGAATGGGCCTACGGCCACCACTTTCGGCTCTGAAAAGTGCCTAGTCTACTTTAGATTACCCTGGAATTGCAAGGTCCTCAAAAATTTGAGCAACAGGTGAAGAAGCTAGCTGTTTCACACTGCTACTCTGCAGTAGCAACACATGTGGTATTCGCCACTAACAGGATGCTGCTGTCAAGCTAAAAAGACACTCTGCCTGTTATATAAATGAGTAATGTGGTATATTAATTTCAGTGCCAGTGTGATGCTAGGTGTGTAGACCGCATGTCCCAAAGACTGGTGCCTGTTTCAGCTAAACAAAATAAGTGACAACCATTCACTGACTTATTCCTCAGGGCAATGCCTTGTTCAATCAGGATCAAGCTGCTTGGTTTAAATTTCAAACAATGCTTGGCAGTTAACTGTCAGTCACCATCATTGGTGCATTCTCCATGGCAACCCCACTTGCCAACCAATCAGCGTTCTCTTCACAATACAGTATAAATCGTTGTTTTCCCCATTAAATTGGCTTTCTTGCAAAGGTCCTGATGAGTGCAAGACCAAAAGCTTAGACATGTCTCTTTTTTTCAGCAAAGTTTAAAAATAAGGGGTCACCTTTTTAGGACAAATATGAGGAGAATTTTTTCTCTGAGGGTTGTGAGTCTTTGGAACTCTCTTCCTCAAGAGGTGGTGGACGTCTTTGAATATCTTTAAGGCAGAGGTAGATAGGTTCTTGATAAGCAAAAGGGTGATTGGTTATCAGGGGTAGATGGGAATGTGGAATTGAGGTTACAATCAGATCAGCCACAATCTTGCTGAATGGCGGAGCAGGCTCGAGGGGCCGAGTGGCCTACTCCTGCTCCTAATTTGTACGTTTAGTCTGTTGAACTCTCTTTCCCAGAGAGCAGTGGAGGGGGTGTCATTGAATAACTTTAAGGCAGAGTTCGATAGATTCTTGATTGACAAGGGGCATCAAAAGGGTATTGGAGGTGGACAGGAAAGTAGAGTTGAGGCCACAATCAAACTAGGAATGATCTTATCAAATGGTGGAGCAGGCTCCATAAGACCATGAGATGTAGGAGCAAAAGTAGGCCATTCAGCCCACTGAGTCTGCTCCATCATTCAATGAGATCATGGCTGATCTGATAATCCTCAACTCCACTTTCCTGCCTTTTCCCCATAACCTTTGATTCCCTGACTGATTAAAAAATTATCTATCTGTCTTAAATGGGTGATCCCTTACTCTGAACTTATGCCCTCTGGTCCTAGACTCTCCCACAAGGTGAAACAACCTCTCAGCATCCACTCTGCCAAGCCCCCTAAGAATCTTACATGTTTCAATAAGGTCACCTCTCATTCTTCGAAACTCCAATGAGTACAGGCCTAACCTACTCAACCTCTCCTCATAAGAAAATCCCTCCATACCCAGGGTCAACCTAGTGAACCTCCTCTGAACTGCCCCCATGCCAGATTTTCTTTCCTTAGATAAGGGGACCTGCCCCTAATTTGTATGTTTGTATGTTCAAAGGGGTTGGGGGCTTGGGATATGCGATAAGGATCAGGGGTATGAGACAGGGGAACTAGAATGGAGACGGAGAGTGTGGGATGGAGGCATGAGACATAGAGTATAAGGCAAGAGATGTTGGGATAGGGAAAGAGTTTATGGGAGGGGATATGGATTAGGGGTAGGTGACACACAAATGGGATAGGACTATGAGGAAAGGGCAGCCAAGTGGGTGTGATTGGATCGACCTTGCTAAAAGTCAGCACATGCTGGACGGGTTAAATAGCCACACATTCTGTTGTAAGACTGTATGATTCTAAGTGTAGCCTGATTACTTGTATGTGATGCCTGACATAATGGCTTTTCCTGGTATGAAGCTTGTACTTGATTTGATAGAATGTCCGTAATGCTGTGAATATTATCTGGTCATGATCACATTGCTGTTTATGGGAGCTTGCTGCGCGCAAATTGGCTGCCATGTTCACTATATTACAGCAATGACTACGCTTCAAAAGTACTTAGTTGGCTGTAAAGAGTTTTGGGACTTTCTGAGGTGGGAAAGGTGCTATAGAAATGCAAGTTGTTTCAATTCTCTCACATAGAGACATCAAAAAAAGAAAAATGATGCTCAGCACAGGATTCCTTCCTCCAGCCTCATTCCACTGTGATGGGAAGAAATAGCTCATTAAATGGAAGAAAGCAATGAAAATGGAGTGAAGCGACGTCTGACAACTTCACTGCAGGATCCACAAACATCCACAGAGAAGAATGCGGTGCATAAACTAGCATATTAATTACTGACGGAACATCCAGAATGCTGACAGTATCTTTCTGTTTCCTGGACTGATTGCGAATGCTGACTACCCCACAGGAGGTTTACAGAGTCTTGGCTTATCTGCTTATCGCTTGATTGGCTGGCACAGCTTGACATCACAGCGGGTCAGTGCAGAAGATGCATTTGCCATTGATGCCAGACAGATGAAGGAGGACTTGGCCCAAAATAGCACCTCTTACAACCACAGGGAGTCCCAAAGCGTGTTATAGCTGATACAGTACTTTTTGAAGTGTAATCATTGATGTAATGGAGGATGCACAGCAGATAATTTGGGCACAGCAAGATTCCATAAAGATCTACTGATGACTTGGGGGAGGGAGGGTACTCCTCTCCATATTGTAGGGGAGCAAATCAGATGAACCCGTACTAGCTCATGGATGGCAGGTGCAGCAAAATAATTCTGTGTTTAGTATTTAGAATAATAAAGTATTGTTCAAATATGCCTTCTTATGTTCAAGACTAGGGTGTGACTCTGTTCAGGTGGAAAATGAATGAGTTGTGCCCGTACATACAGACACATGTACACATGAAATCCTTTGACAACACCTTCCAAACCCGGGACCTCTACAAGCTAGAAGGACAAGGGCAGCAGACACATGGGGAACACCACCACCTGGAAGTTCCCCTCCAAGCCACTCACCATCCTGACTTGGAAATATATCGTCGATCCTTCACTGTCGCTGGGTCAAAATCCTGAAACTCCCTCCCTAACAGCACTGTGGGTGTACCTACACCACATGGGACTGCAGCGGTTCAAGAAGGCAGCTCGCTACCACCTTCCTCAGGGGAAATTAGGGATGGGCAATAAAATTGCCGGCCCAGCCAGCGAAGCCCACATCCCATGAAAGAATAAAAACAAGACAAGAGAAAGAATTTCTATAAAGCCCTGGAGATGGTGTGTGATCCTCCTCACATGGTGCTCAGCTGTTCTTACTGTTGACGGAGAATCTCTCCTGACGGACAGGACAGTTGTCAAAGAGCGCTGGTCTGAGGGCCTTAAAGGTTTGCCTAAATGCCCATCCACCTTAAATAGGGCAGCGATGGATAACCTTCCAGACTGGCCCAAGTGTGATAACCTGGAGAGCAAACCTTCTGCTGAGGAGCTGGACAAAGCCTTCACATCGCTACCCTCAAGGATAGCTCCAGAATAGGATGGGATGCCAGGAGAAACTTACAAATCTGGGGGACCCCAGCTAGCCATCAAACTCCCGCCATTAAACCATAGAACGTGCACTCAACAAACCATTCCCCAGGAGTTCAAGGAGGCCACCATTTTTCACTGGTACAAAGGAAACAGACAGAAATCTGCATGTGACAACCACAGGGGAATCTTGCTGCTTGTAAGAGCGGGTGAGATTCTAACAAAAATTCTGCTCAACGGGCTGGTAAGCCACATAACAGGATGTGTACTGTCTGGAAGTCAAAATGTGTTCAGGAATGGCAGACCCTTGCGACATTATAGCCACCCTTCAGCTTCTCCACAAGTATCACAAACAGCGAATGGGACTCCACCACACTTTTATTGACCCGAAGAAGGCCTTCAACATGGTAAATAGAGAAGCCTTGAGGATGGTCTTTGAAGTCCTGACAGAGCTATAAATCCGATATACAGCAGTTTCACCATGAAATGACAGCCAGGGTCGCTGACTGTGGTGAATGCATTGATCCCTTTGGGTACAACAAGTGGTGTGAAACAGGCATGTGTCATGGCCCCTGTACACTTGAGTATATTCTTCGCTACTGTGTTTTCTGGAGCATTTGATGGGGATGTTGATGGAATATACATCCAATTCAGAACAGATGGCAATCTCTTCAACCTGAGATGACTGAAATCCTTAACTGAAGTGTCAGGGAATTGTTGGGGAATTTGCCGATGTTACTGTGCCTTGTAGTCACATTCTGATCATGGCCTGCAAAGGATCGTGGGCTGTCCTTCAAAAGCAGCTGACAACTATGGGCTAACCATCAGCTGAAGGTAGACAGAGATACTTCACCAACCACTACCAAATGCTGACTTTACCCCACCCCGTATAATTATCAATGATACAACCTCGAAATCTGTAGATAACTTCATCTATCTCAAAAGCACAATCTCCTAGAATGTCTATATTGACAGAGAGGTGGCAAATAGAATTTCCAGAGGAAGTTCAGCATTATGGAAGAGGCTATAGAGGGAATGAGGTATCAGACTTAAAACAAGGTTTGCTGTGTACAAAGCTGTGGTAATACATACCCTCCTTTATGCCTGCAGACTTGCATTATATACTCCATACATATTAAACAATTGGACGGGTTCTACATGAGAACATTCGGAACCTCATGGCCATCAAATGGGAGGACAAGTACCCAACACTGGGGTCCTTCAAAGAGCATAAATGTCTGGAATTGAAACCCTCACCATCAGAGCCTAGCTCAGATGGAGTGGACATCTGGTCAGAATGACTGATGATAAAATCCCGAAGGCGGATACAGTCACAACTTCACTTGGAAATTTCCTGCTGGGTGAACCACAGGGAAGGTGACATGTCCACCACAAACTGGGAGAAAAATGCTCAAGAAGGAACTAACAGGGCTTGCAAGCTTCTTTTTATGAAAGGCCAGCATTTATTGCCCATCCCTAATTGCCCTTGTTCAGACAACCACATTGCTGTGGGTCTGGAGTCACATATAGGTCAGACCAGGTAAAGATGGCAGCTTTCTTTCCCTAAAGGACATCAGTGAACCAGATGGTTTTTTACAATAATTGTCTCATGGTCATCATTAGAATTTTAATTCCAGATTTTTATTGAATTCAAATTTCAACATCTGCCGTGTTGGGATTTGAACCCAGGTCCCCAGGGCATTGCTCTGGGTCTCTGTACACCAGCGCCTCCCCATGGTAGTGGTGTTGCTTCCTTTGAACAGTAAAGAATACACCAGGCAGCTATAAGGACAAAAGACAAGGTAGAAAGACCAGTCAGTCCCAACAAAATCAGACAACTTATCCTTGCCCAGTCTGCATTTGGGGTCCACACGCTAGAACGCATAACAGATGATTCTCCACACACAAGAAATGGTCATCTTTGATAACGAAGGATAGTCAACCATGACATCTGTACATGCATACACACATGCACACACATCTACACATACAGATGACACAAGAACTGGAAGTATTGTGAACTGTGAGCAGGGTAGTGATAGACTTCAAGGGGATGTAGACAGGTTGGTGGAATGGGTGGGCACACAGCTGATGAAATTTAATGCAGCAAATTGGGAAATGATTCACTTTGGTAAGAAGAATGGGGAAAGGCAATATAAAATAAAGGATACAATTCAAAAGGGGCTGCAGGAGCAGAGGACATCAGGGTATGTGAGCACAGGTAGCAGGACAGGTTGAGAAAGTGGTTAAAAAGACATATAGAACCCTGGGTTTTATAAATAGGTGCATAGAGTGAAAAACAAGGGATTTATCGTGAACCTTTATAAAACTCGAGTTACCTCTCAACTGGAGAATTGTGTCTAGTTCTGGGCACCACATTTTAGGAAGAATGTGACAGCTTCAGAGAAGTTGCAGAATGGATTCATGAGAATGTTTTTGGGGAAGAGAGACTTAAGTGACGAGGATAGATTTGAGAAGCTGGGGCTGTTCTTAAAGAAGAGAAAGTTGAGAGAAGATTTGATCGAGGTGTTTAAAATCATGAAGGACCTGGACAGAGTGTGTAGGGAGAAACTGTTCCCATTGATGGAGGGGTCCGGAACTAAAGGATGATTGGCTAAAGAAGCAATGGTGAAATGAGGAAAAACATTTTTACACAGTGAGTGGTTAGGACTGGAATCACTGCTGAGAGTATGATTGAGGCAGAATCATTCAATCATGGCTTTTAAAAAAGAATTGGATAATTAACTGAAGAGATGAAATTTGCAGGACTGCAGGGAAAATGCGGGTAAGTGAGACTAGCAGAGCTGTTCTTACTTTTTAGTCAGTCACAAGTCAGGGACTCCCTTGAGTCAACGGGGATGTTTTATCTCTTCAGGAATGCTTTGGGGACACCTCTGAAGCATTTCCGCTATTCTTCTGGGAGTCTCCTGCCCCGAATGAATTCTGAGAAGAGCAGTTGCTCCGGGAGCCTGGTGTCATACGATCGACAAGTCCCAGCCTGCAACGCTAGTTTTGAGTGATTAGCACCTCGATGATGAGCAAATTGGCTTGAGAGATGATGCAGCTGTCAGATCACCTTTCCTGACGCCAGATTTGGAGGATCTGGAAGAGGCACCACTGGTGTTACTTCTCCAGCACTTTGAGCAGCCTACTGTAGATTGTCCAAGTCTCCAAATCATATAGGAGCACGGGGTTCACTGCTGCCCGGTAAATTATGACTTCAGTCTCAGGCTTGACATCCTGGTCCTCAAATATTCTTTTCCTCAGTCAGCCGAAGGTTGAGATGGCACATCGAAGGCAATGATGAATGTTGTCGTCTATATCTGCCTTCATCTAGAGGAGGCTTCCAAGATGTGGATAGGTATCGTGCTGTGGGAGATGGTTGGAAGAGGGCCTTAGTTTCCCAGGTGTTTAGTGAAAGGTCCATTTTCTTCAGAGAAGGAGTCAACAATGACTGAGAGGATTGGTTAAAGACCACAAGTCAGAGAGTAGGAATAAATGGGTTATTCTCAGGTTGGTAGGTTTTCAGTAGTCAGGTATTCCAGGGATTAGTGCTGGAGCCTCAGCTATTTAGAATGCTTATTAATGACTTAAGGGACAGAATGTAATGCATCCAAGTTTGCCGATGATGCAAAGCTAGGTAGGAAAACAAGCTGTGAGGAGGACACAAAGAGGCTTAAAGGAACATAGATAGGTTAAGTGTGTAGCCATGAGGATGGCATATGGAGAATAATGTAGAATAATGTAGAGAAATATGAAGTTATTGTAGGAAGAAAAGAAAAACTGATTTATTTTTTAAATGATGAAGTACTATTATGTTCAGAAGGATTGACGCAGTTCCTTCACTGTCACTAGGTCAAAATCTGGGAACTCCCTCCCTAACAGCACTGTGGATGTACCTACACCACATGGACTGTAATGGTCCAAGAAGGCAGCTCACCACCACCTTCTCCAGGGCAATTGGGGATGGGCAATAAATGCTGGTTTAGCCAGCGATGCCCACATCCCGTGAATGAATAAAAAAAATGAGTGCCCTACAAGAAACCCAGAAAGTAGGCAGCAGGTACAGCAAGCAATCAGGAAGGCAAGTGGTATGTTAACCTTTATTGCAAGTGGGTTTGAGTCCCGAGTACTGAAGTCTTGCTGCAATTGTACAGGACTTTAATGAGACCTGGAATATTGTGGGCAATTTTAATCTCTTCACATAAGGAAGAAAAGCCTTAGTTGGGGTTGGGAATGCAAATAAGTTTCACTAGTTGATTCTTGGGATTCCAGGGTCATCCTGTGAGGTGAGATTGAATAAACTGGGCCTATACTCTCTGGAGTTTACAAGAATGAGAGGTGATCTAATTGAAACATATAACTCTGAGAAGATTTAACAGGGTACATGGCTGAGGTGCTGTTTCACTGGCTGGAGACTTTAGAGTTAGGGAGCAGAGTCTCAGGATTATGACTGATATGAGGAGAAATTTCTTTACTTGGAGGGTTGTGACTCTTTAGAATTCTCTACCCCAAAGAGCTATGCTCAGTTATTCAATGCTGAGATCCATGGATCTTTGGACGCTACGGGGATCAAGGGATTATGGGGATCAGATGTCAATGTCTTATTAATTGGATTGTTATGGTTTAATGCCAATTACATTGTTAAACATGGGATGGGTATTGGAATATATATAAATGGGGATAGTTGTGAGTAGTGGGAGTAGTGAGGACTGTGAACTAAGTCAAGAAACTCTCTCCGGCAAAGAAAGCCACTGTATTTTAGTTTTAACTTCACCAACCGGCATGGATCTAGTTGACATCAATTGGGAACGTGCAGTTAAAGTTGAGGATCAGCCATTATTAAAAGGCAGAGAAGGCACATGGCCTACTGCTGCTCTTATTTCTTCTGTTCACGCACATAAACACATACACAAGTACACACGTGCGGACGCACAGAATCACACACATGCTCTTATTTTTAGGGATGAAAAATCTGCCAGCCTGAACATCTGGTGTAAGCTGAGAATGATTCTCTATAAACCATGTAACCATTATTGTACTAATGATGAAGAAGTGGCTCAGTCGATTGAGATCTTAGTGCATGCTGCATCTCTAGTATGCCTCTATTAATATTAGTGTAATTAAGATGGAATTGCCGAGCGCCTTGTGGATGATGAGCTTTGAAACAGTTCATAATGGCACATCTTACAGAAGAGCTGATTAGATGAATTGCTGTGCTTGTGAGTCCATCTACTGGTGCACAGAATCTGTCTTACAGGCTCTGTCTCCATTGCTTCCCTTCACAATCTGATTCAACAGAAGAATTTTGAAGCTGCTTCTCTCTTCAATTTGTTCTCAGGATAAAGGTGTCCTTGGCAAGGTTGATATTTATCGTCGATCATTCAATACCATTGAAGAGGTAGTGAAGGTCCTGCTTCTTATACAACAATATAATGTAGTAAAACACCCCAAGGGGCATCACTGGAATATAATTGGGTGACAAATTGACACCAAACCAAAGAAGGGATATTTAGATAAAAGCAAAATACCGCAGATGCTGGAGATCTGAAATAAAAGCAGAGGGCTGTTCCCCGACTGGTGGACAGGGCATGTAAAATAAGGCGGGTATGGGGGCCCACCCCACTACCTTCCTACCAACCCCTGAGCACTACCTCATAATACAGTGGGGTGGGCAGGTGCCGAACCCGCCCGCCATATTTAAATAATTAATTAAGGGTCAATTCAGCTTGTTACCAAGCCAATTGACCCTGACAATGGGCTGAATTATACTCCCATTGGGGGGGATGTTGATGGGCAGGTACGGACGGGTGTGTTTCCGATTGGCGCCCCCAATCGGAGGCACGGTGCCATTTTACGTAGGCGGGCCATTTAAGACCCGCCCAGCGTGACATCCACACAGAAGCGCTATGCATCCCCTGTGCTGGTGGGGGGTGGGGGGGCTCCCAAAATCGAGAGTGCGCTCTTTCACTCAAAAGAGTGCACTCATTTCCCTGAGGCTAAGTGCAGTCTCAGAGAGATCGGCTATACAAATAAAACGGATGAAAATAGTAAAATAAAATTTCCCTTACATGTCCCCTCATGTGACAATGTGACATGAGTTGAGACACATCCATAATTTTTACAAAATCTTTATTAAAATTTTTTAAAACCTACATGAAACCTCATCCCGCCCGTGGATTTCACTGCGCCCCTGTCTACATGAAAATTTAAATTGGGCGCGGTGACATCGGGAGTTCCCTCCAACCTCACCGCCCGTCATTTTACGCATCAGTGAGAGGCCCCACCCCCACTCGCCGACTCGTAAAATTCTGCCCAATATGCGGCCCACACCATAAAACATTTAGCGTGGGCAGCCGGACGGTAGCGGGTGCCAACCTTTTAAATAAATTCTTCAAAGGGTGGGAAGAATGGAAAGGTTCTATTTTCAGGGGTTGCCCTTTGCTGATTGGGGGGTGGGGGGGGAGAGCAGCCCTGCCTAAGATAGAACCTCTCCCCCCACCTTTCCCACAACCTTAACCCCAACACCGTCACTCTCTGTGCCCCCATTCCTGACCTTCCCAAACCCTCCCTGCCCAAGACCACGGACTTACCTGTTTCCGGGGGTCCATGTGCCTTCTCTGTCCCTCTCTCACAGGCCCAGCAGCGCTGCCCATGAACATGCTCTTGGCACTGCCGGGACCGTTGGAGCTGCCGGCCAATCAGACCGCTTCCTCAATTCTTCCTCCTAGTGGCCGAAGAGCTCCTTCCAGGGTCACATTGCAGCTTTCGCCCATTGAGAGGCACCATGGAAACCAGCTTCACTGTGCAGCAAACCCAAGGAAAATGCAAGGAACAGGGCAAGTTGTTCGTCTGCCTGAGCCAGCGACTCAGCTCGGAACCTAGTCGGGGCAGGGGACTCCCTGGAGGTCAGTGGAATTGCTTTAGGGGCGTCCCTGAAGAGGTCAAACACTCCTGCTGACTCATGGAAGTCCCTGGTTTGTGAGCGAGCAAAATGGAGAATGTTCATTCAGGAAGGCACTCGAACACACCTAGAGACTTCGTTGGGAATATGCAGAAGTGAAACGTCAGAGAGAGGGATCTTTAAACAACTTATCTCCCCAATCCTTTTCAAGCGCTACTTGCCCCATGTGTGGTAGAGTCTCCAGATCCCACATTGGACTTATCAGAAGCTGTGGACTGGAATGGAAACAAGTCATCCTCAATCCCGTGGGACTGCCTAACAAAGAGGAGAAGAAGAGACACTTCAAATGTACTCCATTGACCGTAACCTTCTTTGAGATGCCTAGAAGTGGTGAAAGATGCTATCTAAATGCAACTCTTTTCTTTCTATAACATGCTGCTCTTCCTGTTTAACACACGTGTAGCTTCACCAGGTTGGAACCTCATTTTCAGGTATGCCTGCTGCTGCTCCTGGCAGATTCTTCTTCAATATATGGTTTCAATATATCTGGATTGATGCTGCTGGAGGAGTGATGGAAACACTGAGCCATGAGTTTACAGGTTGCAGCTGAATATTATTCTGCTGCTGCCAATGGCCCTTGGCACTTCATGGGTGCCTTTGCAGCTTCAGCAACTGTGACATGACCGAGTCCAGAGGCTCATGATCTGACTAGGACTCAACAGGTTCCTGGCCTCCAGCACCCCTCTGCATGCCAGGGACCTGGGAAGTCCCTGCCACTGCCCGCTGTGGATCAGGCCGTGCACTGTGCTCACCTGATTGTGATCCCGTGTCTATTCTAGAGCTAGCTCCCACCGAGGTGTGTGTCTCTGCGCTGGTGGAGGGTGTGGGTGAGCGCTGTGATGGACTTCGAGGAGGGTGCCTCCAGATTCCCCCTTGGAGGTTTCTTCAGGGCTTGATTGGAGGCTCTCGGTTATGGACTCTATCGGCTGTCTCCCAGAAGTGCTTGCGGAAGCAAGGGGAGATAATTAGTGCATTGCAGTAGCCTGTGAAAGAGGACACATCATTTACAGCATGGTTGTCTGATGGATGTTGCACTGCCGGACCCCCACTTGGTAGAGCAGCGCTGACCTCACAGTCCCGGTCATCGCCAGCCAGCTGGATGGCTGTGTTTTCAAAGTCCATAAGGACCTTGATTTCGGGCATTCCTCCACCGGTCTGCGACCTCCCCCTCTTGCTGTGGGTCAGCTTATCCTGCATGGATAGAGATGGGGAGAGTGTAAGCCGGACACCTGCTGGGCCAGATAATAAGTATGCCTGGCCTGTGTGGGTGGTGAGTGGTCCCAGAGATGGGCTGAGGCCAATGAAGGTGAGTGTGGGAGAGTAAATGGTGATGTCCCTTGAACTGGCAGTGAGCGAGGGCCCTGTGGGTGTGTGCTGGGTTTGTGAATGTGTGAGTTGAGGGTGATGAAAAGAGTGACTTACCCTGGTGAAATGGAGGAGATCATTCATCCCCTTGTGGCACTGGGTGGCTGTGCTCTTCTGAAGGGTGTTGGCGCTGATTCACTTTGCCAACGCCTCCCAAGCAAGATTGCTCGCATTGCTGCCCATTCTGCGACCAGAGCGGGGGCAGAGCACATCCTGGAGGGCCTTCACGGCATCCAGCACTCGCTCGAGGGACCCGTCATTAAACCAGGGGGCCATAGTCTTTTTTCCTTTGCTGGCCATGTCTCCTGGGCAGCGGTGGTGAGCTGGTAGCAATGAGCGATGTGCTGGCTGCTCCCTCTTAAAGATGGCGGCCGGTGTGATGCGACAGCAGGGCGATTGAGGGCCCGCCTGCTATGGAAACAACCTGTTTCCCGGGAATGCACAAATAACGAAGCGGGTTTAGGACGATACGGTGTGAAAACCCGCCATTGTGGCCAACGGATAAAACGTCATCTTACCCACCCACTACTGCACTTAGTGCAAATCTGGGAAAATTCTGCCCTATGTTAGGCTGTTGCTTGACTAGTTTGTAAGACATTCTCCTAACTTTGGCACCAGGACCTCGATATTGGTGAGAAGAGATTTGCAGGTTCGACTGAGCTTGTGTTCCATTGTCAAGCCCTGATGGTAAGCTTAAATTACACCAAGGGATCAATCCAATTTGATTCAATTTTTCTTTCTACCTATTTTCTAGTCCTCTTCAGGGGGTGAGTGAGTGTCAATAAACTCACTTGCAGCACTGCATAAATCACACATCAGTCTCTTAACACTGAAAAATATCAGGTCAATAATGACCTTGTCCTCAGGTTAGAGACAATGGTGCAATCCTCAAAATGGTCAATAGCTCATTCATGGCAATGTTAGTCAATAACTGACACCAGATACTGTACCTGAAACTAATCAATGGAGAGTCATTCAACTGTGAATGAACCACCTGTTCACTGCACAGTGATGCATATTAATATACAAGCATGTTATACATGAAGCCAAAGAGTTCCAACTACCTCCCCTTGCAGCTAATTTGACAGAGCCAGTGAATTTCAAAAACTATTCAATGAGTTTACATTACAGAAAACAGGCGACATATGTTGCAGGTATTTAGCGGATGGCCATTTGAATGGAATCCCATTAGAAGATCATGGGAAGCCAATTAATTTTACTTCCATTGAAAGCCGATTCATACAGGTCGCTCTATCACTATCCACCGACATCCCATTTTGCTCCCTCTTGCCTTGACTAGTTACTAAGGGATTGGGAGCTTTTGTTTTTATTTGTTCACGGGATGTGGGCGTCACTGGCTAGGCCGGCATTTATTGCCCATCCCTAATTGCCCCTTGAGAACTGGGTTACTTGCTAGGCCATTTCAGAGTCAACCACATTTCTGCGGGGTCTGGAGTCACATGTAGGCCAAACCAGGAAAGAGACGAGCATTAGTGAACCAGGTGGGATTTTATGACAATCGACAATGCTCATCATTAGATCTTTAATTCCAGATTCCTTTTTATTAAATTCAAATTTCACCATCTGCTGACCATCCGATAAATACCTGCAACATATGTTGCCTGTTTTCTGTAATGTAAACTCATTGAATAGGATTTGAACCTAGGTTCCCAGAGCAATGTGATTGGCGCAGGCTTGGAGGGCCGAAGGGCCTGTTCCTGCGCTGCACTTTTCTTTGTTCTTTGCTCATTACCCTGGCTCATTAGTAATCCAGCGACAATATTACTACACCAACATCAACACCTCCCAGTTGTTCTTAAATCCCTCTGTAGCCTCACCCCATCCAATCTCTGTAACCTCCAGGATCACAAACCTCCAGGATCTCTGCTCCTCCAATTTTGGTCTTTTGCGTATCCCTGATATTCAGCGCCCCCACCATCGGCAGCTACACTTTCAGCTGTCCGGGTCCTAAACTCTGGAATACCTCCAACATTTCTGCTTCTCTACCCCTCTCCTCTCCTTCATGACATTCCTTCAAACCTCGCTCTTTCACCAAGATATTGGCCAACTCTCCTAATATCTCCTTATAGTCTCTCCTATGAAATGGCTTGGGATGTTTGACTACGTTAAAGGCGCTATATAAATGAAAGCTGTTGTTCAGAAAGAGATGAACTATGAGGAACACTGGATAAACACAAGCTTCATTACCCAGGAAGAAGAGGGTTAGGGATGAAGTGCCATTGAGGTGTACAGAATATTATAATGATACAGAAATCGTAAACCCAAAAGACTCCGTCAGATGAAAAAAGGAAAGTAGGACCAATAGACAATTCAAAACATTAAAAAGTGAAGAATTAACCTGGAACAGATATTAAGCCGAGCTTGCTGAAAGGGGAATGCATTTTCAGAATAGTTCATGGAAGTGGATAGCAGAGGGAAAAACATTGTGGCCAGAATATTCGGCTCAGCGAGCGGGGTACGGAGTCTGCTTGCCGAGGTGTAAAATGACGCGGGGTGAAAACAGCTGTGTGTCCCGATGTCACTGCTCATCATTTAGGTTTTCAGTTCGGCAGGCACGAAGCCGAGTCAGCTGTGCGCCCGCCGAGCTGTCAAAGGTCTATTAAAAACTAAACTAATTAAACTAGTAAACTGAGCTGCCCGTCCAACATTAAGGTTGGCTGGGGGGGGTGGGGGGGGCAGGCAAAGAGCCAAGGCGGCCTTCACATTTATCATGGAACCTCATCCATGGGTGGGATGAGTTTTCATGAAGGGTTTAAAAATAGAATAAAATGTTTTAAATAAAGATTCATCTACGTGTCCTGGCTCATGTGACGCTGTCATATGAGAGGACATGTCTTAAAATTTTTCATTTTCTCTATTCAGGTGTTTGAAACTTAAACTAAGCTACCTGAGCCAGCTCTGTGCCTCAGGGAGATTTCTGCGCAACCGCGAAAGAGCACTGACCCCCGACTCAGGGAAACCTGCCCTCCCCTCCCCCGACCGCTCAGGGAGCGTTCAGCGCTTCTGGGCGCATGTCACGCTGGGCGCGCCTTAATTGGCCGGCCCCCGTACAACCCCCCCAATTCTCCCCGATGGGGAGGACTTGCCCCCCGTCGAGCACGGAGCTGCTTCAGGGAGATGAACTGTTTAAAACATCAAAAATAAGGGTTTTAAAAATGTTATAAAGCACATCCCCTCATCCGACTCTGGCGCGTGAGCGGGGACATGTTATAAATGAAATTGTTAAAATTTTTGTTTTATTTTTATTTGCTGTCGGAAACCTCGTCCCCGTCCGTGGATGAGGTTTCCTAAGAAAAACCCCAAGGCCACTCGGCCTTTTCGCCCTTCCTGCCGACCATAAGCTTGGACGGGCAGCGAAAAGTTTCTTTCAATTACCTTTCCATTGGCCTTGACAAGCCTTTTATTTGTTGGCGGGCGCGCTGCCAACTCCAGGGCGCACACCCGCCGACCGGAATATCGCACAGGTCCGCGATGACGCTGGGACGCTCGCTTCACATCATCGTGCATCGTTTTACACTTGGTCGGATTGGGCACCCATCTGATGAGCTCAATATTCTTCCCAATGGATGGTGTCATGAACTTCATATACCAAACAGGTTTCCTACATGAAACAGGTAACCTTATGACAGAACTCTTTTAGAAGCTACATGCTTGAACCAGGTCCATGACTAGTAATCTCTACCCCCCCCCCACCCCAGGATTACCCGCGCCTGGGGCTCATTCGTCAGAACAATCGCGTGGCCCCCTAATCGACAGTAGGAAAGGGTGTACCTTCAATCACTACAGATATTTACCATGCAGCAGAACGCTGGAACAGGTGAGTTATGGTATGAGGGGTTCAATCTTTGACAGGCCAAAGCCCCATTCTCATCCTTGACAACACATTAAGAAAAAGCAATGCTAAATAGAATTAAAAACGAAATGCTGTGGATGCAGGAAATCTGAAACAAAAACAGAAAATGCTGGAAAAAATCAGCAGTCTGACAGCATCTGTGGAGAGAAAAAAAACAGAGTTAACGCTTCAAATCCTTATGACTCTTCTTCAGAGAGCCAGAAGGACTTGGAAGAGTCTGCTCTGCTCTGAAGAAGAGTCATAAAGACTCGAAACGTTAACTCTTGTTTTTTTTCTCTGTACAGATGCTGTTAGACCTGCTAAATAGAATTATATGGATATTACTGCACACAGAAAGGTCATTTGGCCCAAGTCTATGCTGGTGTTAATGCTCCACACACACCTCCCACACCCTCTTAATCCCACCCAACCAACACATCCTTCTGGTCCATTTCCCTTAATGTTGGAGCAATTGTGTCAATTCCTATTGCGCAACTAAAAAGAGGCTTTTTGCCAATCCATCAGCTCTGAGGAGATATGTGTTCCAGCCAGCTCCTATTGTCATTCTCCAAATGCTTCAACTGAGACTGCTTTCAGTCTGGCTAAAACCATGAAGGGATCAGATGGAGGAATTAAAGAGAGACTTTAGTGGCTGAAGGGTCATGACCAGAAGACACAGAATCATCATGAAGAGAAGCTTTTTGATACAGCCTGTTGTTCGTTTTAGAATGCGCACTGATAGGGTGGAGGAAATACATTTAACAGCCTTCAAAAGGAAATTGGATAATTAAGGGAAGGGGAAAAGTTTGCGGGGATAAGGAGAGAGAGTGGCGACTAACTGGATTGATCTTCGAAAGAACCAATGAAGACTTGACCTGCCAAATGGCATCTTTCTGTGCTGCACTATTCTCTGATTCAGTGGGCCGGATTTTCTGGTTTCCCACCCCCTGGCCTCGCCCCACCACAGCGGGAATCGTTGAAGGCAGGATAGAAAATTTAACGGACCAGCAAATGATCCGTAGGCTTTGAGCGGGAATTTCTGGTTGCGTGGCAGGCGAGACTGGATTACCCCATAGGCACGAGGCACTCACCTGTTCACCCAATAACTTAACAGTTGCAAGTGTTTTTTTTAATTCATTCACGGAATATGGGCTTCGCTGGCTGGGCCAGCATTTATTACCCATCCCTAATTGCCCTTGAGAAGGTGGTGGTGAGCTGTCTTCTTGAGCCGCTGCAGTCCCTGTGCTGTAGGTACACCCACAGTGCTGTTAGGGAGGGAGTTCCAGGATTTTGACCCAGCGACAGTGAAGGAACGGTGATATATTTCCAAGTCAGGATGGTGAGTATCTTGGAAGGGAACTTCCAGGTGGTGGTGTTCCCATGTGTCTGCTGCCCTTGTCCTTCTAGATGGTAGTGGTTGTGGGTTTGGAAGGTGCTGCCTAAGGAGCCTTGGTGAATTCTTGCAGTGCATCTTGTAGATGGTACATACTGCTGCTACTGTGCGTCGGTGGTGGAGGGAGGGGATGTTTGTGGATGTGGTGCCAGTCAAGCGGGCTGCTTTGTCCTGGACAGTGTCAAACTTCCTCAGTGTATTGGAGCTGCACTCATCCAGGCAAGTGCAGAGTATTCCATCACACTTCTGACTTGTGTCTTGTAGATGCTGGACAGGCTTTGGGGAATCAGGAGGTGAGTTACTCACTGCAGGATTCCCAGCCTCTGACCATAGTATTTATATGGCTAGTTCAGTTCAGTTTCTGGTCAATGGTAACCTCCAGGATGTTGATAGTGGGGGATTCAGTGATGGTAATGCCATTGAATGTCAAGGGGTGATGGTTGGATTCTCTTTTGTTGGAGATGGTCATTGCCTGGCACTTGTGTGGCGTGAATGTTACTTGCCCAAGCCTAGATATTGTCCAGGTCTTGCTGTATCTGGACATGGGCTGCTTCAGTATCTGAGGAGTCGCGAATGGTGCTGAACATTGCACAATCATCAGCGAACATTCCCACTTCTGACCTTAGGATGGAAGTGTGAAGTGATGGCTTCCCTATTCTCCTTAGCCATAACTTTCTCTCCGCCTCTCCTGAATAGGTTTGGGTCCAAACCTGGCTTGCACTCAGTTCCCCATCCTTATAGACACTGTTCATGCCTGAGCTGAGCAGCAGTGTTGGGGCATATGCCATTCAGTCATAGGCATATGGGCTAAATGGAGACTATCTTCATCTGATATCCATGCGTACATTCGAGATACAGGGGAGGGGTAAATGAGCCAGAAACCTTGGCAAAGTAGTTAATTTTTAAGAAAAAAGGAAGAATTGCATTTATATAGCGCTTTTCATGGCCATCTGAAGCCAGCCAGCGAAGTACTTTTGTGTTGGAAACCAGGCAGCCATTTTGTGCTTAATCAGATCTTATCATCAGCACTGTGATGATGACCAGATAATTTGCTTTTGTGATGTTGATTGAGGGATAAATATTGGCCTGCTCCCCTGCTTTTTTTTTTCAAAATCCTGCATTAGGATCTTTTACTTCCCCTGAGAGGGCAGCTAGAGGCTGAGTTTGATGTCTCATTTGAAAGGTGGCATCTCCGACAGTGCAGCACTCCCTCAGTACTGCACCGGAGTGTCAGCCTGGATTTTTGTATTCAGCTGTGGAGTGGCAGTTGAAGCCAGAACATTGTGATTGAGAGGATTTAACTGCGCTACCAACTGAGCCATGGCTGACACTATAATTGTAATTACAATTGCTTCACGTAACTATAATTAGCCTGTATCTTACAGTTTTGCTAATAATTTATCTTCCTTTTCAACACATAATGAAGAAAGAACTTCCATTTTCATAGCCCCCTTTACAACCTTAGGACATCCCAAAGCACCAGTGAGGGACTTTTGAAGCATAGTCACCATTGTAACAGAGAGAAATGCAGCATCCAGTTTGTGCACAGCAAGCTTCCAAAACCTGCAATTAGACAAATGGCTAGTTAATCTGGCTTGTTTTTATGATGTTGCCGGAGTGATAAATATTGGCCAAATCAGAGTGAGAATTTCTTTGAAATAGTGCCTGAGCAGTCGTACAGAGCCTGGGTTTAAAGTCTCATCCAAGCACAGCACCTCCGGCAGTGCCGCACACTCTCGGTGCTGCACTGGCAATGTCAGTCAGGATGTTGTGCCCAAGTCTTTAGGGTGCAACTTGAATCCACAAACTTCTGACTCAAAGGCGAGTGGCAAGACATACCTAGCCACGTGGTAAGTGAGTTTCGGCCCGGGTTAACATCACTAGTATAACAATCAGGTATAGATCTTTCTTTTTAACATCCTTTCAAGGGGTGGGGTGGGTGAGTGTCACTGGCATGGCCAGCACTTGGTGCCCATCCCTAAGTGACCTTGAACCCGAGCCCACCACAGTGCACCTTGCCTTGTCTCCAATGAGATTAAGTACGGGAATTAAATGGCCATGAGATTGCCTATAAATTAAGCCTATTTTTCAGGCATTAAATGGCCCATTAACTCAACACAGCAGATGGGAAGTGCACAATGGGAAGTGCAACTCTTATCATTTTGGAGAAGGATGTGCTTTACCCACATAATCTGCTCGAGGAGATAAGGGTGGAATTTTCCGGCCCCAGACATGGTGGGGGAGGTGTTGTAAAATGCAGCGAGCCGTTCAAGAAGTGTGGTAAAGTGGAGCACCATGTACCTTTAAGAGACTAACCATGTGACAGTACTGACAAATCACTGTACAGCATGAGCTAACGGTTAAGTGTAAGTCTAGAGCTGGAGGTGGTTTGGGGAGCATGCAAGGAATTAGTGCTCTGCCTTCTGTTGCAATAAACAATCACGGTTTGTTCGTATCTCTGTCAGTCTCTCTGCGTTATTGATAACGAGCATCAACTAACAAGTGTATATGAAGGTATGCACTTTGATTTACTTGACTAGTGAACTCATAGGGCAGAATTTTGCCCTTGGTGGGCGTGTGGGCCCCACCGGCTCGGCAGCAGGTGGACAGCTGACCGCCACCACCGAAACAGCCTGCCGCCATTTTAAGTGGGCGGACCAATTAAGGCCTGTCCAGTGGCCTGCCCGATGAAAAGCGGTATGCACTTCCTGTTGCGGGTGGCGGGAGGAGGGGCGAAGGGGGATTCCCTAACTGCCAGAGTGCGTTCTGTCATGCATGTGCACTGCTCCCTGAGGCAAAGTGCTGTCTCAGGGAGTTTAGTGACAAATAAGAAATATCAAAAAATAGAAAAATTAGAAAATTAGTAACATGTCCCCCTCATGTGACAATGTCACACGAGATGGGACACGTTAATAAAAAGGACATAAACTTTATTAGGCTTTTTAAAAACGGACATGAAACTTCATCCCGCCATTGGATGCTGGGTCACTGAGTAGATTCACAGGGCCACAGGATGCAGGACCTCTGCATCAACCTCGTGGCCCAACTAAACAACCTCCTTAGCTTGGAATAGACACTTCTCTCATTTTAAACGTACCCCCACTCATGTGAAGCTTTTGAGCACCACTTCTTGATTTGCTAAGTGTTCATCATCGGTCAGTCCTGTGACCAATCGTCATCCAAGTAAACGATAACATGGGGCAACCCTTGGAGCAACCGCTGAGGCTCCTGACCTGCCCGCTAACCACCACTGAGGTGAGCAGTTCTGCAGTCCGTCCACTTCACGCGCGAGTTAATTTGTTAACTGTTTAGAGTTAATGTAGCATCACACCAAGAATTATTAATGCCTAAATATAAGTGCCAATGTCATATATTGACACTATATGAACTGCTCTTTATTGTATAATTGGAAGCAGAGTTAAAAGTTAAATCAGGGGACTGACAGAGGTCCCTGCACACTCTCTGATGACCTGGAGGTTAGGGGTATGCATTACTACTGAATTTCCCTTTTTGCTCCCTCTCTTTTTTTAGGGTTGCTAACCTTCCAGGATTGCCCTGAAGTCTCCAGGGATTAAAGATTGATCTCTGGGACACACGCTATGAGCAATACTCAAGGGAAAGATCATAGGGAGCATTAACAAAACATTCCTTTGAACACTTATTTATTGGTTATAAAAATCGAAAACATGGGGAGTTTGAGTCAAGAACCATCCAATGGGTTAACAAAGAGTCAAGTTGGTAAATAGGGACTTTAGGCACTTGAATTTCTGCAGCACCTTTCATAGCCCCAGAGCACTTTACAGCCAATGAATTACCTTTCGAAGGACAGTCTTTGTTGTACTGTAGGGAAATGCAGTAGCCAATTTGTGCATAGTAAGATCCCACAAACAGCAATGAGATAATGGCTGTATCAATTGTTTTGGCATTAATTTGTTTACTCTTTCATAGGCTGTCAGCATCACTGACAAGGCCAGCATTTGTTGTCCATCCCTAATTGCCCCCAAACGGAGAGGCTTGCTAGGCCATTGCAGAGAGCAGTTAAATGTCAATCACATTGCTCTGGGTGGAGTCACATGTAGGCCAGACCAGGTAAGGATGGCAGATTTCCTCTCCCAAAGGGCATTAGTGAACCAGATGGAGTTTTACAACAACCAATGATAGTTTCATGGTCAACAACAAAAACAGAAAATGCTGGAAAAGCTCAGCAGGTCTAACAGCATTTGTGGAGAGAAAAGCAGAGTTAACGTTTTGAGTCTGTCTGACTCTTCATCAGATAGTTCCATGGTCACCATTACTGAGAGACTAGCTTTTCAATTCCAGATTATTAATTGAATTTAAATTCCACCAGCTGTCATGGTGGGATTTGAACCCATGACCCCAGATAAAGTATGAATAAGACCTAAGTTTTGGACTGAACTTGAGCCTCGACTATTTTTGTTGATTTCCGAATGTCAGTTTCAACATTCTGGCACATGCTGATTGGTTTCTCAGGAAATCTTGTCATGAAGTTACTGACTGCAAACTCAGCATGAATTTCTGTTTAACAACGACATCAATTTGCATTTATCTAGTGCTTTCAGCATAACTAAACATTCAAATGTGCTCCACAGCAGCATTATCAGAAAAAATAGATTCATTGAGCTAGATGGATATTAGCTGCAGCTTAGGTTACTAGCACCTTTGCCTCTGATTCTACAGGTTGTGGGTTCAAGACGCACATTGCAGAGGCTTGAGTAGATATTCCAGCCTGACACTCTCATAACCCACTCACAAATTATGAAGGATCTAGATGGGGTAGACAGGAAAGAACTGTATCCCCTGACTGAGGAGTCAACAACAAGGAGCATAGGTTTAAGGTGATTGCTGGAAGGATTAGAGGGGACATGAGGAAAAGCCTTTCACCTAGAGGATGGTGGGTGTCTGGAATTCACTGCCCAAACTGGTGGTTGAGGCTGAAATGTTCAACTCATTTAAAAGGCTCCTGGATCTACACCTGAAGTGCTGTAACTCACAAGGCTACGGACCAAGTGTTGGAAAACCGGGTTAAAGTGAGTTAGTTCCTTTTTCTCTCTTTTTTGGTTGGCAGAGACACAATGGGCTGAATGGCCTCTTTCTGGTTCGAAGCTTCGTTGCAGTATAGTGGGAGTGCTACACTACCAGAGGTGCAATTTTTTGGATAAGTTCTTAAACGAGGTCTTGTCTGCCCTCTCAGGTGGGTGCAGCAGATCCCATGGCATTGTTTCGAAGGGGAGTTCGCTCTGTTATTATTGCATTATGTTGGGAGACATTTTTTTTTGCTTTAGAAGAAATCTGGCTTGGGGCAATGATCTCTCCTTCAAAACTCTCTTATTTAAATAACTAACTGTACACAAGGTCACAGAACATCAAGACATAGCTACAGTTCCTCTCTTAGGTGCTTCTCACTCATCTCCCAGTGAGTAACATCACTATGACATTGCTCCTTACGCACATGCTCAGTAGCTATTGTTAGAGTTAACCCTTTACTGTACATTCACCCCAGTATCCTGACTAACATTTATCCTTCAATTAAAATCACTCAGAGTATCTGACGATTATCACATTGCTGTTAGTGGGATCCTGCTGTGTGAAAGTTGGCGATTACAACAGTGCCTGCACTTTAAAAGGTCCTTAAGTAGAAAATGCTTTGGGGTATACCAAGGTTGTGAAAGGTGCTATATAAATGCAAGTCTTTTACATCTGGTCCTGAAGATAGTGCAGAGAAGAGTACCAGGCTGATCTTCTGTGCCTCCTTCTGTGCTGTAAAATCTGTGACTCTAGGAGAACACGTTTCTGGATAGAGTATGGAGATGAAAAACCCTTGAAGCCTTGACGAAAGAATTGGATAGTGCAATGGAAGAGAGGCTCTCTCTGGACAAACACACTTAGATGGATCGAAGGGCCTTGGTCCTCCCATGGGCCAGGAAGGCCTTAGTAATCCCTGATTATCTTTATGAAAACAATTTAAACCCATTCCAAGAGCACTTTTCAATAGCAATTAACTCGTTTAAAAACAACTATAAAGGAAAATAGTGATGTGAATTAAAACTGGGTTAGCACATTCACATGAAATTCCTCTATCCATTGTTACAAAGGGGTTACCTGTTATTTACTAATAACACATTAGGATCAGGAAAAGAGGACTATTCCAATTGCACAATTTCGATCCTTAAACTGGCTGGAATAAATGATCAGCACAACAGCCAGTTAACTGGCAACAATTGCTGTCAAACCATAACATCCTTTCACCATAAAATAAAAGGTTATTTCTCTGAATGGACGGCTTCAATGATACAGACAGTGCCATGGGAGAGGAGGTTTCAAATCAGTAGGCTAGAATATTGATGGCTGTGGACAGGACTGAAGAAATAAAGAATGGTATGAGATGAATCTTTTCAAGAAAGCATGTGCTACACCAAACGCTTCTCTCCTGAGCAAAACATCTGGTGGGACAAACTTAATAAGAAATACATTTTGTAACCCTTACCATCTGTTTATCCAAGTAAAATGGAGACAACTTTGGTTCTGTGGAGAGTTGGTCCTCCTATATAAGCGGCATTGTCAGCTGACTGGGTTGAAAGACGAAATTACGGCAGACTTAGAATTGGGACTGAGATTAATAGCCAATAAGGTTAGGTCGCATTAACTTGTCCTTTATCCACCAATTGGAGGGGCTGAACACATCAATCTCCCCTGAGGATATGTTCCTCTTCTCAGATGACCAGGCCAAGTTACTTTTATCATTCCTGCCTCTTGTTTCGAGTCACTCTGTTAGGTATATTTGTATGAAATGGACAATATGTCTATCAACTTCAGATTACATACATAGGGTATGCAGCTCAGAAGCAGGTCATTCAGCCCAACCAATCCATGCTCCACTCCCCTCCCATCTTGCTTCATCTAAATCCATCATTCCAACCCTCTATTCCCTTCTCCCTCATATGCTTGTCTAGTTTCCCCTTAAAGGGAAATATTATTCACTTCACTCATTTCCTGTGATAGTGAGTTCCACATTCTAATCACTCTCTGGGTAAAGAGGTTTCTCCTGAATTCCCTATTAGATTTCCTGATATCAGTATCTTACATTGATGGCATCTAGTTATACTCCTCCCCACAAGAGGGGACATTATATTTTTTTTACTTGGTCGTGGGATGTGGGTGTGTCACTGGCTAGACCAGCATTTATTGTCTATCCCTAATTGCCCTTGTTCAGAGGGTATTTTAGAGTTAACCACATTGCTGTGGGTTTGGAATCACATGTAGGCCAGGTAAGGACAGCAGATTTCCTTCCCTAAAGGGCATTAGTGACCCAGATGGATTTTTACAACAATCACCAATGGTTTTGAAATCATCATCAAGCTTCTAATTCCAGATTTTTATTGAATTCACCATCTGCCACAGTGGGATTCAAACCCAGGTCTGGGCCTCTAGATTACTGGTCCAGTGACAATCCCACTATACCACCTATACCTCTCTATCAGAACCTTTCATCATTTAAAAAATCTCTGAGGTCACGCCCTCAGCCTTTGTTTTCCGAGTGAGAAGAGACCCAGCCTGTCAGCCCTTCCCCAACATGTATACCCAGACATTTTTGTTATTATCTTTGTGAATCTTTGCACCCTCTCTGGTGCCTCTCTATCTTTCAGGTGCAGCATCACCACCAAACACTTCCTGGTCAGGTAAAGCCTGCAGTTCACTTGGTGGGCAGAAATTTAGCAGTAGGGCTGATTGTGGCCTAGTGGTGATGCCACTAGCCTAGTAATTTAGAGACTGAGGCTAATACTAAGGAAACATAGGTTCAAATCCCACCAAGACAGCAGTTTTGATGATTATTATTAATAACAAATAATTAATTAAATCATCAAATAAAAAAAATCTGGAATTGAAAGCTAGTAATAGCAATCATGAAACAATTGTAGTAAAAAATCTGGTTCACTCATGCCCTTTAGGGAGGGAAATCAGCTGTCCTTCCCCAGTCTGGCCTACATGTGGCTCCAGACCCACAGCAATGTGGTTGACTCTTAACTGCCCTCTGAAATGGCCTAGCAAGCCACTCACTTCAAGGGCAATTAGGGATGGGAAATAAAAGCTGGCCTTGTTCATGATGCCCACGTCCCATGAAAGAATGAAGAAAATAAAACTCAGTAGCTTTACAGGAACCCTCCGATTGCACCAGAACCGATAGGCAGAAGCTCAATCTAATGTCTCATCCAAAACCCTGGACCTCTCCTAATCAAGAATTAGATTTACACATGGATTTAGATTCAACATCCAGGAAAGAGCTGGATCTGGAGTTTCTGACATGGTTGGAGATCAGTGAAAGAAAGCATGGGTTCACAAGCTCAAAGTTTGTAAAGTTTGTATAAGGTGAATAGATGGTTTTAAAGAGCTTTAGCCTTTGAAAAGCAGTTAGTGTTTTGAAAAAAAATTTAATCTTTCACAACAGAAACAAAAATACCTGGAAAAACTCAGCAGGTCTGGCAGCCTCGCTGGAGAGGAGCACAGTTAATTGTATTGCTCTCCACAGATGTTGCCAGACCTGCTGAGTTTTTCCAGGTATTTTTGTTTTTGTTTTGGATTTCCAGCATCTTCAGTTTTTTGCTTTTACCTTAGTGTTTAATCTTTAAGTGGAGTCAGACTTATATACTCTTCTGGAAGAACAAATTATAATAGAAGCCATTTTTCAAACCCTCAGAAGCAACCTGACCCTGACTGTGATAATTATGTTGTTAGCAGTTTAGAAAGCAGCTTAGTAAATTCCAAATGATTGTGTTTAATATCATCTAACTTTATAAAATCTGAACACAGGGGGCATTACGAAATTTGGTCTGGGGCCTAAAGACATTTCTCGGGGCTGTAAATCCTGATTGGTGTCATTCTGGGGTGATGCAGTGCACATGGGACACCCTAGCCCTACCTGTTACAAGCAAGCATTGCCCAAGGGAGTGCCTCCCTTCAGCAACTCATTCGATACCCGAGTTAGCTTTCAGGAAGCTAGAGCTGAGAGTGTGCATGAACTTGTAAGCACTACTGCAGCAATTTAAAGGGCTGTAGCAGTCCATTAAAGGGGGCTGAACTGATAGTGCAAAAATTATTTTGGAACTTCACTGAAATGGTAATGGAATTCTCTAAGTTGTGGTTTCCTATGTTACAACGGTGACTACACTTCAAAAGTATTCAATTAACTGCAAAGTGCTTTGAAGCATCCTGAGAAAGTGGCATGTTGGTAAGGTCACTGGGCTGGCAATCCAGCGGCCCAGGCTGATGCTTTGGGAATCTGAGTTCAAATCCCATCACGGCAGCTGGTGGAATTTAAATTCAATTAATAAATGTGGAATATAAAGCTAATCTCAGTAATGGTGACCATGACAACTACCATCAATTGTCGTAACAACCCATCAGGTTCACTAATGCCCTTTAGTGAAGGAAATCTGCCATTCTTACCCAGTCTGGCCTGCTTGTGACTCCAGATCCATATCAATGTGGCTGAATCTGAAATGGCCTAGCAAGCCCCTCTCATTTTAAGGGGCAGTTAGGGCTGGGAAACAAATACAGGCCTTGTCAGTGAAACCCACATCCCATGTGAGGATTAAAAAAAAAATCCAAGCTCCTTACTTCTTTGTCAAGCAGAAGAAGCAGCGATTCACTGGTGCAGCAGTACAGATGCTGCTGAATAATGGGGCTATGATTAAAGCTGCCACATCTGGTGCTGTAATGTACCTTCTCCCCAAGGATAATGGTGTGGAATGCCTGATAGGAAATGGCCACCAGACAGAATGTGGTCTCACACACCCAAAGCACTTGGAAACAGTTAAAAAGCAACATTGCCATTCTTGCCCTCACAATGAGCCAAAGCATCTCACAATCAATAAATTACTTTTGAAGCATAATCACTATTGTAATGTAGGGCCCACAAACAACAATGAGAAACCAGTGATGGTGGTTGAGGGACAGGCAAAGGAAGCTTCCCGCTCTTCGTCGAAATTGTTGGATTCTGTGGATCCTCGTCGTCAGTTTGTTGTGGGTACTGGCCAAGTTGGTACTATTGATAGAGTTGACCAGCAGACACTCCTTAGGTGGAAACTTTAATTTTATTTACACAGGTTCACAGCAGCAATACACGCATGATTTCACTTTAAACTCTATCTCTACACTACTACTAACTACAGAGGTAGCCCACCCTACTCCTCTATTGGGTACTAAAGATCATGTGATCTTCCTTGACACATATTATTCTTAAAGGTATATTACACTAAATAAAACCGTAATTACCATATCCCTCCCCCTTTACTCAGATACACATTTTATATTTACAAGTTCAATTTTCTCAAGACAGCAAAATATTTACACTGGTAAGTAATTTACAAGTTCAGTCCTTCTGGGGGTTTCCTTATGTGCGTAGAGTGACTCAGCTCCACAAATTCAGATGCTTTGCCAGGAACCTCCTTTTCCGGAGTTGCCTGAACATTAGGTGCTTTGGTGGGCACTAGCAGTTCTGTATCCTCAACTCTTACAGGAACATCAGACATGTCAGTCCTGGGTTGAACATCCTCAACAGGAAACTCTGAACCGGTGGTGAACGCTGGTGGAATCAATTCTTGGGGATTTGTTTCTCTCTTCCTTAGATGATCCACACTGGTCCGTATGACTGGGCCTTCCACCTCCATGTGGTAAGATAGAGGTCCAGCCACTGCTCTTTTTTCACCCGGTAACCACTTTGGTCTTTCTCCAAATTTCTTCACGTATATTGTTTCTCCCACAGTAAACTTCTTGTCATGATGCCAGTTGCGTGTGGTTTTCTGGCTTCCCTGACTCTTTTTCACTTTCCCCTCTAAATTCGGTATTATTAAGCTCAATCTTGTCTTGAGATGGCGTTTCAATGATAACTCGGCAGGTATGACAGCTGTTGTTGTGTGAGGGGTGGCCCTGTAATGAAAAAGAAAGCTAACTAGCTTGGTTGCTAAGGAATCGCCAGTTAGCTTTCTCATGCCTGCCTTAAATGTTTGAACTGCCCTTTTGGCCAGTCCATTTGAGGAATGCTGGTATGGTGCAGTCTTCACCTGAGTGATACCTTTGAAGCTGATAAACTGTTGAAACTCAACACTTATAAATGCGGTGCCTTTATTGGAAATGACCACTTCTGGTAGTCCATTAATGGCAAAACTCTGACGTAGTTTATCAATTGTAGCAGAGGACATTGGTGACTTCACCTCATATGTGTCCGTCCATTTTGTGTGGGCATCAACAATAAGCAGATACACTGTTCCCAGGAGAGTTCCCACATAGTCAATGTGTAACCACACCCATGGTCTTTCTGGCAACTTTTGCAGCTGCTGAATTTGCACACAATTCTTCACTAAACTCTCTGGCTAGGAATTTCCTGTTGGCGATTTGGGGGTGGGGCCTGCTCGCAGACAGGAAAATGATGCGGGATAATGTTGGTGCATGTACGTGATGATGCACGCCATTCGAGGGCAAGGGTCTGCTCTCTATTTCACCATCCAGCCCAGGCCACCATAGATAGCTGTGTGCTATTGTCTTCATTCGGGACATTCCTGGATGGGCTCTGTGTAGTTCAATTATTCCCTTTGGAGGAACTATCACTCGTGCTTCCCACAATAAGATGCTATCCTGACTGGTCATTCCATATCTTCTGTTGAAGTACAGTTTCATTTCATCAGGTACGGGCTCCCTCGACCATCTATGTAGCAGTTGTTCTTGTACCTGAGATAGGACCGGGTCCCGACTTGTCCCATCTCTGATCTATCGAGCACAAACCGGTGAGGAATCTAAGAAATTTAACAGTAAAACAAGTTCCTGTGGAACGTGCTCATCATTTTCTTGTAAAGGCAAATGGCTAAGGACATTGGCATTTGCGAATTGATTGCCAGGCCATGTACAGAAGTATATTCTCATGCTGCCAGAATTAAAGCCCATTGTTATATTCTTGCTGAGGCTGCCAGTGGTATATCCTTGTTCTCACTAAACAATCCTAACAATGGTTTGTGGTCAGAAATGATTGTAAAATGGCGCCGTGTATGTCCTGGTGAAATTCATGACACCAAAGATGATCCACCAAAGAGGACAGACCTTCTTTCTCTATCCGCGAGTCTTCCTTTTCCACCGTGGTGAGTGTTCTTCATATGTAACCTATTGGCCGTTGTCTATCCAATGAGAGGGCATTGCTCCCACTCCTTAGGGAGATATGTCACATGTCAGCACCAATTCTTTCATCTGGTCATATTGCACTAGTAGATTGGACAAGTGTGACAATTGCTTCACCTTTATGAAAGCTTCTTTCTGGGGTACCTCCCAAGACCAACGTTGGTTCTTTTTGAGTAGAGAATGCAGAGGGGCCAGCACTGTAAACAAATTGTGTAAGAACCGCCCATAATAGTTGATCATTCCTAGGAATGATTTGAGCTCTGAGGTGTCCTTTGGCGCAGGTGCCTCTCTTATGGCTCTCACTTTCACCTCAACTGGATGGAGGCCCTGTGAATCTAGCCGGTGACCCAAATGGGTTACCTCCCACGCTTGGAATGTACCCCTTTCTTTTTTTAAACACACTCCAGCCTGCAAAAAACGTTTTAAGACTTCTTCTAAGTTTGCCAAATGCTCTTTTTCAGTGAATCCTGTCACCAATGCATCATCTGAATAGGCTACAACCTGGGGCAGTCCCTGCAGTAAACTTTCCATTGTTCTCTGAAAGATGGCACAAGCAGAGGAGACACTGAAAGGCAATCGAGTATATTGGGACAACCCTTTGTGGGTATTAATTGTGACAAATTCCCAGGAGACATTATCCAAATCTAGTTGTTGAGTATGACTCATGTCAAGCTTTGTACGTTGTCCCTCCTGCTAGCTTGGTGTACTGGCCTTTGATTTTTGGAATGGGGTGCCCCTCTGGCTTAGCTACTTTGTTAACCATCAGTTTGCTGTCTGCACAAATTCAGACACTTTGGTCGGGTTTATGGACGGGGACTATGGGCGCTGCCCATTCTGAGAACTGCACAAGTTGTATAACGTCCGGTTTCTCCAGTCTGGTCAGTTTAACATCGACTTTTTCTCAGGGCAAAAGGTACAGGTCTTGGCTTCATGAAGCGAGGGGTTGCTTCTGGAGCCAAGTGAATCTTGGTCTGCAGCCTCTGGATCTTCCCAAGTTCGTCCTTGAAGACTGTGGTGTACTTTTGAAGTAGCTATGGTAACCCACTTGCTCCCAACTAGAAAACTTCAGCCCATTGTAACTTAATCTCCCTTAGGCAATTTCACCCCAGGAGGTTTGGCCCCTTGCCTGCTGCCACCTTCAAGGCTGGCTTTACTGATTGGCTTCCATAATGGACAGTTACTCTGCCTATGCCCCTGACTTGAATGTCTTCACCCATGTATGTTTTTAATTGGGAAGCTGTTTCTTCTCAATTTAATTGATGTTCCCCATTATTCAGATATCTGAAGGTATTTTCCCCAATTACTGTAGTGGAAGTTCTTGTGTCCACTTCCATTCTAACAGGTCTGCCATTTACTTTCACTGTGACAAATATTGGCTCTGTCTTTCCAACCTTTAAATTAAACAATGAGTAAATACCTGAATTTGCTGTTTCAGGCTCTTCTACATTGTAGATCACACTGGGTTTTTTCTCTTGTTTAAAAACCTGCTTGAATCATTCCGTGCACTGTCTCATTATGAGTCCATTTTTTGCCAATGATAACATGCGATTTTTTAAGCTGACAGTTGTTGAAAGGCTGCTTGTTTCCACCTCGATTGGAATTATTCTTTGTTTTCGCTGCTAAGTCATTTTTTCTCATTTTCTGGCTAGCTTTGGCATCTTGCATTTTTGCGCCCTTTTTGACTGGGGCTTCCCGCCCAATGTGGAGGACAGTGCCAGTTTGTATGCCCCCTGTATGGCTTTCAAGTCCCTCGCGGCACTTTCCATTGCCAGTGTTATCTCTAGCACCTTCTTGAAATCTAAGTTCGCTTTGGACAACAATCTCTTCTGAATTGTGTCCTCATTCACACTGCACACTAAACAATATCTAAGCATGTCATTTAGCGATGTACCAAACTCACAATGTTCCATTAATTGCTTCAAACTTGCCATATAGTAGCAACTGTCTCCCCTGGGGCCCTATTTCTCCAGTTAAACTTGAATCTTTGCATCATTACTGAGGGCTTTGGCTGATAATGAACCTTCATGAGGTCTGCTAATTCATCAACATTTTTTGAACCTGTGGCATTGGGCGTCATCAAACTATGAATCAAACTATAGGCTTTATTCCCACATATACTTAAGAGGATCGCTCGCCTCTTCTCTTCCCCCATAATCTCCTTCACTTGGAAAAAGAATATAAGGCATTCAATATAACAAGACCAATCGTCCGTGGCTAGATCAAAAGAATAAATTCTTACCAATTGCAGCATTCTGAGAGGGAATTACGTCTTTGATTTGAATGGAACTTCGACTTATAATTACTGTGTGAAGTACAGTGCCACTTTCTTTTCAGCTTGATTTCTTCTGTTTAATCTTGTTTTATCCTCGTCACCAGTTTGTTGGATCCTGTAGATCCTCGTCACCAGTTTGTTGAGCGAGGTGACCGAGTTGGTACTATTGATAGAGTTGATTAGTAGACACTTCTTAGGTGGAAACTTTAAGGTTATTTACAAAGGTACTCAGCAGCAACCAAACGTGTGCTCTCACTTCAAATTCTATCTCTATACTACTAACTACAGAGGTAGCCCGCGCTACTATCCTATTGGGCACCAAAGATCATGTGACCTTCCTTAACAAGCACTATTCTTAAATGTATATTACACACTCATTAAAACCATAATTACTGCAGGAATAGAGCCTTGGGATCTTTTACATCCAATCAAGTGGCCAGACAGGGTTTAATGTTTCATCTGAAATATCGCATCTCTAACAGTGCATCAAGACTTCGCAAATGTGTCAGTCTAGATTACATGCTTTGGCCCCGGAGTGGGGTTTGAACTCTCTACTGCCTGACTGAGAGGTGAGAGACAAAACGACAGCAGACCTGAGGAAAGTCTTTGGGATAATGCTACCCAACATAATGTTATGACCGAGTGTATTTAAGACCAAGATAGATAGGTTCTTGATTGGTAAGGGGATCAAAGGTTACGGGGAGAAGGCGGGAGAATGGGGTTGAGAAACATATCAGCCATGATTGAATGGTGGAGCAGGCTCGATGGGCCAAATGGCCTAATTTCTGCTCCTATGTCTTATGACCATGTGAGGCAAGGTAAAAATTGACTTCCCTAATTCACCACTCCAGGTTTGGGTGTAGCGGGGTTTTGCTATGAATGTTATGAGGGTGTACTTTGTTAACACTGCAGGAGTCCTATTGTGTACACTTTCAGATTATAAAGAATTAATCAAATGGGTTTTCAGACTTTAAATCAAAGAATGATATACACTTATTCATCTTACTTCCTGAATACAGGGCATTGGTGAGACCGCATCTTGAATATTGTGTGCAGTTTTGATCTCCTTATTTAAAGAAGGATGTAAATGCATTGGGAGCATTTCAGGGGAGGTTTACTAGATTGATACCTGGAATGAGCGGGTTGTCTTATGAGGAAAGGCTAGACAGACTGGGCTTGTTTCCACTGGAGTTTAGAAGAGTGAGGGGTGATTTGATTAAAGTGTATAAGACCCTGAATGGTCCTGACAAGGTGGACATGGAAAGGATGTTTCATCTTGTGGGTGAGTCCAGAACTAGGGGGCACTGTTTTAAAATTAGGGGTTGCCCTTTTAGGACAGAGATGAGGGGAAATTTTTTCTCTCAGAGGGTTGCGCAACTTTGGAACTTTCTGCCTCAGAAGGCGATGGAGGCGGGGTCACTGAATGTTTTTAAGGCGGAGGTAGATAGATTCTTGTTAGGCAAGGGAATCAAAGGTTATTGGGGATAGATGGGAACATGGAACTCAAAACACAAACATACTAGCCAGGATCTTATTGAATTGTGAAGCAGGCTCGAGGGGTCGAATGGCCTACTTCTGCTCCTATTTTGTGTGTTCACAAAAAAAGCTAGGTAAATTGTAATCCTCATTATATGTCACACACATTCTCTGCCCCCCAACACAAACACACACACACACATACACACACACGTACAAATGGTAGAACATGAGGATAGACTTAAATATTTTTTAACGGTTCATGAAGAAAACAAACCACCAAAGAAATATATGGTAACTGTCCTTAGGCAGGCCTTGATGCACATTGCGACCATTTTGCTCAGTTGTATTTCTGGGGTAGCTGTATGGAGCAGATTTCCACTTTTTTGTCCTCTCAAGATCTTGGTTTGTAATAGATTCCTCTTATTAGGACCGTTACTCTGCAAATCCAAGCACAATAATTCGATGAGAGAAAGAGAGAGAGAATGAGAGACTCAGATCCTACAGCCTTTCAGTATATCCTTCAGATCTCTGCTCTGACCGATGTAAACAGTTCTCAAAAAGCCTTGCTGGCTGAATATTCCAGAGGAATTTAATTACCATACCTGCTGTAGCCAGGGTGTTGTAGAACTGGTAATTATATTTTTTTTAGGTCTCATCTCAGAAACGTTTGAAGAGTATTTGTGTAAAATTCAACAGGAAATGGAGTCTTCCTCACTCCCTGGGGTGGTGGGGGTCAGAGTCGGTGGGAGTGGGTAGGGCAGTAGTTTGAGAGTCTATTCCTTTTGATTCCACCTCGGGTTTGGGGACTGAGGGGGAATGGAGTGGAGTGCAAGCTATATATTCAGCTGGCTGGCTTCCATTGACTGTTGCAATTTATTAAAAATGCAGCCATAAAAAAGACATTTGAAATTGTACACTTTTCTTTAAAAAAACACACCCCTGTAACAATATATCTACAGCAATCATCAACTAGACTCTCACAAGTCACTAAGCAGTCATGCAGTCACATAACAGTGCCACACGTACAGGACAAGATATTGTACATAATCATAGGATTATAGGTATAGAAGGAGGCTATTTGGCCCATTGTGCCTGTGCTTGCTCTACGGTAGAGCAATCCAATCAGCCCCATTCCCTTGTTCTTTACCCACAGCCGTGCTAATTTTTTCCCCTTCAAGTAGTGTATTTAATACCGAGATAGATAGGTTCTTGATTGGTAAGGGGATCAAAGGTTACGGGGAGAAGGCAGGAGAATGGGGTTGAGAAATTTATCAGCCATGATTGAATGGTGGAGCAGACTCAATGGGCCGAATAGCCTAATTTCTGCTCCTATGTCTTATGGTCTTATTCATCTAATTCCCTTTCGAAAGCTACGACTGGATCTACTGCCTTTCAGCAGGTGCTGGATCATCATAACTCAACGTGTAAAATATTTTGACTCCACGCTGCCTGTCGATCTTTTGCTGATTACATTAAATATGTGTCCAATTCTGCCACTGCAAACAATTTCTCCTTACTTACTCTACCAAATAATAATAGAGCAATAATAATCAAGCAGACAAAGCAGCCCGCTTGATTGGCAACCCATCCACAAATATTCACTCCCTCCACCACCGACACACAGTAGCAGCAGTGTGTGTACCATCTATAAGGTACTGCAATACTGCAGGAACTCACCAAGGCTCTTCAGACAGGATCTTTGCAACCCACGACCACTACCATCTAGAAGGACAAGTGCAGCAGACACATGGGAACACCACCACCTGGAAGTTCCCATCCAAGCCTCACACCATCCTGACTTGGAAATATATCGGCTGTTCCTTCACTGTCGCTGAGTCAAAATTCTCCCTAACAGCACAGTGGGTGTACCTACACCACAAGGGGCTGCAGCAGTTCAAGAAGGCAGCTCACCACCACCTTCTCAAGGGCAGTTAGGGATTGGCAATACATGCTGACCCAGCCAGCGAAGTCCACATGCCGTAAATGAATAGATAATAAAAACCAAGGAAACAGACCCGGACTGGAAGAAATCCCAAGCTGTTGACAGTGATAAACTGCAGCGGGAAGACAGTGTTTATACTCAGTAAAGGTGACATTAAGTGGGGCTTGGAGTTCCCTTCATTTGACCCTACCTGTGTCACAAGTTGACATGTTTTCAGCTTTATTAATCCCTGCTGATGTGGATGTAATTGAATGGTGGTAGAACAGAGTGTTCTGCACCGTTAAGCAATGTTATGCATCCAAGCAAACTCTGGCTAACTGAGCGAAGGTGGAAATCAGTCTTGCATTACAGATCCTTATTGAGATGAAAGCAGGGTTCTGTTTGTGCATGTCTCTGCCTTGTCTCAGTGGGCCACACACTTGCCTCTAGAGTTCGAAGTTTATGGGTTCATAGCCCCACTCCATGGGGCAAGAACAATAAAACTACCCGGAAGTTCCGGTGCAGTGCTACGCAAGTGCTGCACCATCTTTCCAATAAGGTGTAGAAGTCAGGCTCCTGTCCCCTCTCTCAAGTGAATGTAAAAGATCCCACGGCACTATTCGGTGAAGAGCAGAGTTGCCTATAGTGCCCTAGCCAATATTCATCCTTCTCACAGCTTAACTTGAAAAAAACTGATCATTGTCACGTTGCTGTTTGTGGGAACTTGCTGTCTTTCCTGTATTACAGCAGTGACTGTGCTTTATTGACTATAAAGTGCTTTGGGACAGATTTCTCCAGCCTCTGGCTGAAAAGGTGCTTCCTGACACCACATCTGGACAGCCTGGCTTTAATTTTAAGGCTATATCCCATTGGTCTGGACTCCCCTAACCAGAGGAAATGCTTTCTCTCCATCTCCTCCTCTGGGTACTATGCCCTAAGAGGGCATGGGTGTCCATAGACTTCTCCATGATCATGCTAGGCAAAGTGCTGCAGTGGTTTGCTTTTGCCTTCTGCAGAATGGATGACTAGGAAACTCTCCTGCTCTTATTACCAGCCATCAAGCACATTGGAAGGATTTACAGGCTGACCACTAATCTGTTTGGCCACATTATGAGCAAATCTTCCTTAGTCATCAAGTCCTGTAGTGGGATTTGAACCAGGAGTTTATAACACAAAGGCAGTGATGCTACCACTGCACTGCAAGAACCCCCTCTATCTGCCCCACTGAAATCCTTTACACTTCTTAAACATCTCAATTAGATCATCCCCTAATCTTCTATACTCAAGGGAATACAAGCCTAGACTATACAACCTAATGTCATAATTTAACATTCCTAGCCTAGGTATCATTCTGCTGAATCTACAGTGGCATCCCCCAGCACCCTAACCCTTATGCCACCCCCACCCCTGCCCCCACTCCCACCCTCACTTCTGCCCCAAGGGCCAATATATCCACTCAGCTTGTATTGGAGCAAGCTTTCAGACTATTAACTCAAGCAACTTATAGACAAGTTGAACCTCCTGAAGATGCTGTTATCCAAATCAAAGGATGCACATATCTTTCGGGAGGAGTGAGGAGAGAGGATGTGAAGATACTTGGGTCAGAGATTTTCTATCAAAGCGTGGACTCCACTGATGTGTGATTGTATGTCTCCGCAGCTTGACATTGATGCCGGCTGACTCATTGTCCACTCGTGGATTTTTCTGCTCCTAGCTGGGGTTTGAAGCTCTCGCAGTATGTTCCAACTAGTCTACGCCGGTGAATATGCTCTACATGAACTTCCCCCGACCCCACTTCATCTCACCCCATCTACATGTCCTTCTGTTCCTTTCCCCCTCATGGATTTATCTAGGTCCATGCTAATAGAAGGGAACATTTACCAGTGACAGTTTTACAGCCACCAAGCATGATAAATAATATAGCAGTATGTTCAGAGAGTTGCCGAGTGTTTCCTGATTCCATTTATCAATTTATTCAAGGGGCCTGAGTAATAAAAGCACTGGATATGTGTTTCCAGTGGTTCTTCGGAAAGGGGCAATATTTCATCAGAATATCTTCAAGGTTAGTGTTAGTAATGAGATAGTTTTATTAGGTTTGGTGGAGCTGTGTGCATACAACAACTGCATTTATATGGCGCCTTTAATGTAGCAAAATTTCCTAAGGTGATTCTCAGGAGCTTTCTCAAATAATAATGTGACATCAACTCAAATCAGGAGACACTAGGGCAGGTTGTCAGAAGCTGGATTGAAGGGGTAGATTTTGAGGAGCATCTTAAAGGAAGAGACAGAGAGAGTTGTAGAAGATGGAAAAGTTCAGGGGAGGGATTCCAGAGCTTGGGGTTTTGGCACATCAGTCAATGGTAGAGCGACGAGAAAATGGATGCTTAAGGGGACAGAGGAAAGCAGCGATCTCGGAGGAGTTTATAGAGGTAGTAACAGGCCACGGAGGTATTTGAAAACAGGCAAAAGGGACCAAGGATGCCTCCCCCAAATATTTTCTGATGTTTAAAAAGTATTTTTGTGTGGCCAGGAGGTTTTCCTGAAATCCAAGTACATCACATCTGCTACCTAACCTACGCCATCAATAAAACTGCCATGTTAGATGGGCAAGAACTCGAACTCAGGAACCCAAATTGGCAATCCCCAACGATTTTTTTATTTTTGTCCAGATGTTTTATGATTTTATCCTTAATTAGGGTTTATATATTGTTACTTAGAAAGGATGTTTTATAGTCTCGTGTTTCTTGCACCATTTTGACTTTCTTAAAAATAGGAGTTGCCTATTAGCCCCATGTAACCAGCTAGGAATTCCTTTAAACTTCCTTCATTAGTCCATTCACCAGCACTTCAGTGAAGGATTCGCAATATCCATTAAACTACACGAGGGCTTCTTTTTGGGATTAACTCTGGTTGGAGCAATTAGTAGATGGAGTGGGAGTTGGTGGTGGAGTGGTGATGTCGTTAGAGCAGTAATCTAGAGGCCCAGGTTCTAAATCCCATCACAGCATCAATTAAAAAGTGCAGCATTAAAAGCTAGTCAACTTGATTGTGGCCTGGTTTGTTAATGCCTGTTATTTCATCCCCTCCCCAAGCCTTTAGGGAATGAAACCTGCTGCTCCTTCCCTGGTCTGGCCTACCCCACAGTGATGTGGTTGACTCTGAAATGTTCATAGGCAATAAATGCCGACCTTACCAGTGATGCCCACATCCTATGAAAGAATAAAGGGGATTGGGGGGGGGGGAGAAAAAAGGAATGTTGTGCTAAAACTGAAGGGAAGGAAGATTCCACAAGTCAGTTGTGAGACCAGCACCTGGCTCAGTGAGGGAGCACTCTTGCTTCTGAGTCAGAATATTGTGGGTTCGAGTCCCATTCAAGCTGCAGGCATTGAGGCTGAATCTCTTTGCAGTACTGAGGGAGTGCTGCATCATCAGTCTATCTTTCAGATGCCATATTATACCAAGGCGTTATCGGCCTCTCAAATTAAAGATCCCATGTGGCATGACTTTGAAAAAGAGCAGAGGAGTTCTCTGTGATGTCCGGCCTACAATATTTATTCATTAACGAACATTTACTGAAACAGAGAATCATTGCTGTCTGCAGGAGCTTGATGCATGCAAGTTGGTTCTTATCTTTCCTACATTACAGGGAATATGCTTCAAAAGTGCTTCATTGGCTGTAAAAAGCTGGGAAATTTCTGAGGGCCTGAATAATGCTATATAATGCAAGTCTTTCTTTCTCTATATACCGCTTCACTTAACCTCCTGCAGAATGAGGGCAGTTTTCTCCAGGGCTTTTGGCTGGAGCATCAGTCCTCGCTGTTGAACAACATCAGGAAGAAAGGGACAATGACTGGATGCGGATGGGGAGATGTATCTGTGGTGTAGTGAGAAAGGACAAAGTTAGGAACCAGCACCTCAGGGGGCCAGTGAAAATTGTGGGAGCATCGAGAGAAAGGATTGAAATGGCCTGACCATCTGTTATGGGGAGAGCGAGCGAGAGAGAGAGAGAGAGAGAATGTGGTGAAGAGAGTGGAGGAGAGAGGACTGCCAGGAAGAAGGAAAAGACCAGGTGGACTGATGTGGTGGTGAGAGAGTTAAACAGCAGGGTTGTAAGAGGAAGGGGTGCCTGACAGGAAGTGATGGCGAATGGACTGACATTGTGCCGACCCCAACTAAACTGGGAGAAGCCAAAAGATGACGGACTGCTTAAAGATGAGGTGGCGGAATTGAAAAAGTAAACACTCTCGGAAATGCATCCAAAGCCGACCCTTCCTAAAGACAAACCCCTCTTGTTTGGCAGTAAAAGGCTAATAAAAGGGGAAGAATGTGCCTTGTTCAGTGGGAATGGGTGTCAGCGTTACACCTGCCCTCGCCAGCAGAGGGCAGCCTGTCCTAGGGTATCAGGATGCAGCACTGGAGGGCGTAAGGACAGAGCACAATGTGAGCTGGAATTGTTTATGCTGAGAGAGAGCGATCAAGGAAATGCTTCCACATTCAGTCACAGCAATAGGCTTTTGATGAGCTGATTTCGATGTGTGCAGCCGTGCCTTACATAAGGAATGTTTCGATTAAATAACCCCACCCACAACCCACTCCTCTCTCCTGCCGTTTTCTGTGTTGTGATCGATTGGTTTATTTTCCTGTTTCTGTCCCCTCGCGGAGGGAGAGAAGTTGAAAATTAGTGCTCGGTTCTCATTTGTCTCTCGTCTGCCATTTCTCAGTGAGGGAGAACTCTTGCTTCTGAGTCAGAATATTGTGGGTTCGAGTCCCACTCAAGCTGCAGGCATTGAGGCTGAATCTCTTTGCAGTACTGAGGGAGTGCTGCATCATCAGTCTGTCTTTCAGATGCCATATTATACCAAGGCGTTATCGGCCTCTCAAATTAAAGATCCCATGTGGCACGACTTTGAAAAAGAGCAGGGGAGTTCTCTGTGATGTCCGGCCTACAATATTTATTCATTAACGGACATTTACAAAGACAGAGAATCTGATCATTGCTGTCTGCAGGAGCTTGATGCATGCAAGTTGGTTCCTATCTTTCCTACATTACAGGGAATTTGCTTCAAAAGTACTTAATTGGCTGTAAAGAGCTGGGGAATTTCTGAGGGCCTGAATAATGCTATATAATGCAAGTCTTTCTTTCTCTATATACCTCTTCACTTAACCTCCTGCAGAATGAGTGCAGTTTTCTCCAGGGCTTTTGGCTGGAGCATCAGTCCTCGCTGTTTAGTTTACATTGAACTTTGGCTGGAGAATCGGCTCAATCTATACACTTTTGGCTGGAGCATCAGTCCTCGCTGTTTAGTTTACATTGAACCTTGGCTGGAGAATCGGCTCAATCTATGCACTTGACTGCTTGACCTTTACCAATCAAACAGAGAGAGTCCGAGCAAATTTTGAATCCAGAATAGTCAAAATTGGAAGTGGGCATTTTGTCGATCAGGGTGATGCTATTTTGGGATGCTTATAGTCCTGAAGATTAGTGCTCTCCCTTTTAAAGGTGTTGGAGATGATGAAAAAAATGGATTGAGTTTGTAATAAACTTAGAATGGAGGGTGGATTTCTTGTAAGAAACAGTAAACTTTATTTACAGAGCTCCTGGTGAAGCTACACGCTTGTTCCAAGACCAAGGCTAGAAAAAACCTCTGCCCCTAAGATTACCAGCGCTTAGGGCTGATTCGTCTGTACAGGCAACAAGGTTTAACTTACAATTACTACATTCCTCATGCTATAATTTTGTTTTACCACTCTTATTTACAAAAATATCTTAACCCATATCATATACAGTTTATGTAATTATAAATTTAGTCTTTGAGGAGGCTTTTGGACTCGGTTCAGAGACGCAACTCTACAACTGGAGGCTTTTCAATTAGATCGACTTGACCAGGAACTGCAGCATCAGGGACATCCTTAGATAATGGCAGCTCAGAATGATTTACTTCAGCAGAGATATTGGGTATGCCTATTCTTTGTCAATCTGGCACCTCATGGGTCAAAGGTTCAACTTTGATTTCAGGTGGATTAGCTGGTTGTTGGAGGGTGTCTTGACTTCTGAGATGATCCACGTGTTTCCTAACACTCCTGTTTCCCACTTCTATCTGACAAGATAAAGGTCCTGTTTCAGAGACGATTAAACCAGGGATCCAGTTGCAAAATTTCATACAAAAACTGACTCTCCCACAGTAAGTTTTCGATCTTTACTGTGAAAATCATGATTGACTCTCTGACTGCTCTGGTTTTTCTCCATTAGCAATTCAGAAGGTGTTGAACCCTTGGTTGCATGAGGAGTCATGCAATAGTTGAACAGAAATCTTGAATTTCGTGTTTCCAATATTCCCTTGGATAGGTTCCTCATGTCTGTTTTAAAGGCTTGTCCTGCTTTTTCTGCTAACCCTCGAATGAGGGATGATACGGTTTAATCTGATGTGTTTAATCTTGTTTAGGTTCACAAACCTTTGGAATTCAGTACTAGTGAAAGCAGTACCATTGTCTGACACAATAACTCCTGACAGACCATGTACACTGAAACATTGGTGCAGCTTTTCAATGATTGCACACGATGTCAGTAACCTCGCTTCATATCACATCCATCCACTTTGAATGTGCGTTGATGATCACAGGAAAAATGGTACCTAAAAATGGGGACCTACATAGTCTGTATGTGGTCTAACCCAGGGTCAACCAGGCCACTCTCACAGATGCAGCGGAGCTGAAATGCGCAACTTCTGCTGTTGCTGGCACCGGAGACGGTGTTTAACCATTTTTATCTATATCACTGTCTATACCTGGCCACCTCACAAGACATTGTGCGAGCATCTTCATTTTCGAAATACCAGAATGCACACTATGGAGTTCTGTCACTAGTGGTTCTCTTCCTTGCAGAGGGTTGGTGACTCTTGTTCCCCACAACAAGATACCACCTTGTCAGCTCAGTTCAGACTTATGGGCATGAAATGGTTTTCATTCTTCAGAGACTTGAGCATTTGACCATCCTTGCAACACCTCTTCACAGACTCTTGATAAAATTGGATCCTGGTTTGACCAATTCTTTAACTGTCTGGAGCAGACTGGTGAGGAGTCCAGGAAATTCAACAAAAGCACTACCTCTTGAGGTACTGGGGCATGTGTAATGCTCTCTGGCAAAGGAAAGCGACTGAGGGCATCTGCATTTGCTATATGCACATCCAGATGGTGCATAAAAGTGCACTCATACGCCAACAAAATTAAAGCCCACCTTGGAATTCTAGCAGAGGCTATGAGTGGGCTTGCCTTATCTTCACTAAACAAACCTGACAGTGGTTTGGGATCTGATACTGTGGTGAAGTGTCAACCCTGCAAATATTGATGTAACTCCTTTACTCCAAATACGATAGATAAACCTTTTTCGAGTTGTGAGTAACCTTTCTCAGCTGCAGAAAGGCTTCTGAATACATATCTTATTGGTCTTTCAGACTTGATCTCTGTATTTTTTTTGTGTGTTTGCCACAGGACTTTTCTCTCATGTTTCATCTTAATTTCACCGTCGGCCAAATTTCTCTCTGGCAAAATCTTAACTTGGTTCAGTTTGGGGGGTTCAGCTACCCATTCGCACCTTGGAAAGTTCCATTACTTTTCCTCCTAAAGCTTATTTTGTTTCTATCAACTGATTCTTCAGCCCTTCTGTCTCTCTTTTGTATCTTTGGTCTTCCTCTTGGAACGTTGACCATTGTTGGTATTCTTTCTTCCAACTGTTTCCTCAGTTGGGTCAGGGCGGCACTGCATTCGTATAGCCTCTTTTCATGATTTTCCTGTGGGATCGCCCCTGACCTGAGGGACCCTTGCTACCGGTGAAGGTCCTTCTGTTCATCTCTCTCATTCCAAAAAAGACCATCGCGTTCCCTCATCAATTCAGGGTTTCTTCCCATGCAGCCTTGAGAAACCTCTGACCAGTATTCAACCAATCACAGCCCAGAAGACTAGGTCGTTTTCCTGTTACAACAATTATTGGCAACTGGGCTGTCTGTTGCCTGTAGGACACAGGTACAGAGGTGATGCCTTTTGCTTGTATTGCTTCTCCAGTGTATGTTTTTGGCTGAGCTGTGGTTTGCTCCACATTCAATGGCTGGATACTTTCTCTGAGATATTTAAAGATATGTTTCCCCACTACCCAGAAGGGAAAAAAAACAGTTCAGACCAGTACTCTTATTTCCCAGTGTTTACTGGTGTTCCATTTTAATATTTACAAGACCAGTTTGGACCAGTACTCTTATTCCCCAGTTTTTACTGGTGTTCCAGTTTAATGTATACAAGACCAGTTCAGACCAGTACTCTTATTTACCAGTTTTTACTGTTTTTTTCTCCTTCTGGGCTCTGTGGTGGATGCTCCTGTGTCAACCTCCATGACAAGCGGCTTTCCATTTTGCTTGAAGGGTAACAGTGATTGGTTCAGTTTTCCTGGCCTTCAGATTGTGTAGGGAGTAGATATCAGCGTCGGCAGCTCCTGGTTCATTTATGTTGCGCACTTTATTCAACTTGACCTGCTGTCTGATTGGCTGTCCTGATCTAGCCCTGTGCTGTTTTACAACATGCTCTTTTTTCTGTGACAGCAGTGGCCATTCTGCCTCTCTGAAATCTTCGGGTTTCGGGTACATGATTACCCCCACCTCGAAATCACTTTAACTTCTGCATTGCTGATGAGCTGCTTCCAGCACTTCTTGTTTCTCTAGTGGTAGGGACTGAGTCCCACTTCAGAGAGGCCTCCCTGTGGCAGGTTCCTGCCCTAACTGTAGAACGGTGCCAAGCTGCACACTCTGCAGAGCCTGCGAGTCCCTCTCGGCGCTCTGCATTGCCAGCGCTATCTCCCTGGCGTGCTCCGGGTCCATCTTAACTTCTGCGGGCAGACGGCGCTGAATAGCTGCAAACCAGACGACCTAGCAACATGTCCTTTGAAGTGTGGCCGAGGTCACAGCGCTCCATTAGCTGCTTTAACTCCGTGATGTACATGGCGGCTGACTCATGGGGGGGCGGTGGGGCGGTGGGGGGAGGGCCTTACTCAAGGGTCGAACTTGAATCTGTTCATGATGACTGAAGGCTTAGGCTGGAAACGTCCCATTACGATATCCACCAGCTCGGTGAAGGGTCTGGGATTTAGCGCGTTCAGAGCCGTCAGGTCATGGGACGAGCTCTACATTTTGCTCCCACGGACGCTTAGGAGAATTGCCTTCTGCTTCTCCTCCACCATTATTTCGTTCGCCTACTAGAAACCTAGTTGCTCTATGTACTCACCCCTGTCCTCGATGGATGAGTCATATGGGTCAATGCAGAGAGGAATTGCTGGTGAGTATACTTTTTTGCTTTCTTCCCTTAAAAATCGAAATACTCACAGTCGCGAGGTGAGGTGCTGCGTTGGTGCTATTTATCCTCGTCGCCAATTGTAATAAACTTAGAGTGCAGGGCGGGTTTTTTGTAAGAAACAGTAAACTTTATTTACAGAGCTCCTGGTGAAGCTACATGCTCGTTCTGAGACCAAAGCTAGAAAAAACTCTGCCCTAAAATTACTCGTCTTAAGGCTGATTTGTCTGTACAGTCACATGATCCCCAAAAGGTTTAACTTACAATTACTGCAGAATTGATTAATGACTGCTTGCTTAATTTTCACCATGCCCTGGAATGAATATGGGTAGGCAACTAATTAATGCCCAAAGATAGCAATTACACAGCAAAGAGCTCACTGGAAATTGGGCAATCATTCATTAAACAATTGCTTAGAGGGGCTAATAACCAAGATTATGAAGGGAATAAGTACATCAATCGTCTTGAAGATTAGAATATGGGCACTGGATAACTATGGAGGAGGGAGATGTTACTAAAATCACCATGGAAACAGGCTCATGGCTACTCGATCACTCCAAAAAATGTATACTTAGCAACAATTATTATGGAAATGGACCCATAGCCCATGAATATGCTGCTCAGATCCCATCTGAAGTATTATGCACAGACTTGGTCACTGAATCAGAGGGTTTTATTGTATTTGAAGGGCGCAGGCACAAATCCTACTTCTACAGAGAGTTGAACCCAAGTTATGAGGGAAGACTAAAAGGAGCTGGGTGTGTTTTCTTTTGAAAAGAAGAGAATTAATGGTTCTTTACTGAAGGTTTTAAGAATTGATTGAAAGAAATGGCCCACTTTGGTAAGGGTTCTGATAACAAGGGACGGAAATTAAAAATGAGAATGTTTGGAAGAAAACGACAACTTGCCAGAATGAAAAAAGACATTAAAAACCAGGGAATAAAAGTACTGGTCTGAACAGTTTTTACTTCTGGGTCTTCAACAAGTGTGTAGTAGGTGCAGGTATAAATTACTGTTGAATGACATTTAAATTTGGCAGTATATAGCGGGTAGAGAGAAGAGAGAAAATAATTGAAAGGTTGTGGCTGGTCACAGGGGCTGAGATCTGAGATCTGTGAATGGTATTCACCACTAACAGGATGCTGCCTTGAAGCCAAAAAGACGTTCTGCCCATCACACAAGTGGGTAACGTGGTATATGACTGTCAGTGCCGGTGTGGTGCTGGGTATGTAGGCCGTATGTTACAAAGGCTGGTGGATCATGTCAAACAGCCTGTCCCAGCTGCTGTTTACAACAGACAAGGTACAGACTGTACCCAACCAGCCCGTGGCTGCAAAACTCAAAACACAGTGTTCAACATTAGATGGGATTCCACGATTAGACAACATTAGCTAAACAATCCTCAGTGTGCTAAGGATTACGCTGACAACCAATTTAAGGTTGTCAGTTGGGATCACAATGTGGCACATCTGCGTGTACTGGAAGTTACATATATTAACACACAGGGCCCTGTTCTTTACAGGAAGAACATGTACATACACTGTGCCTGTTTCAGCTAAACAAAGTAAGTGACAGCCATTCGCCGATTCATTCCTCAGGGCAATGTCTTGACCATTTAGGGTCAAGCTGCATGGTTTAAATTTCAAACAATGTTTGGCAGTTAACTGTCAGCTACCATCGGTGATGCATTCTCCGTGGCAACACCACTTTCCAATCAATCATCATTCTCTTCACATACAGTATAAGTTGTTGTTTTCCCCTTATATTGGTATTCTTGTGAGTGTCCTGATGAGTGTAAGATGAAAAGCTTCAACATGTCTCTTCTTTCAGCAATACTCACGGTCTGAGAATATTGTCATGCGGTGATCAGGCAAGGGGATTTGAGTCAAATATCTTTGGCTAGACAGCAGTGGAAGTTCCAATTTCAACCCCCAAGCAAATTCTGTTACTTTAATCTTCATTCGCCACTCCACACAAACCTCCCTCAGAATGCACAGCTGGGCATACAAAGCTCTTCTTGTATCTCATTGGGTTGTTTAATACAGGCAACAGGGGTCTCACTGGCTGGCGAGAGCACCGGTGAGAGCCTTGCGCCTCCTTCTTTGAGGCCGGCCAAATAAAGTGCCTCTCACCACTTAGGTGGTCAGCAGTGTACTTTCCCTGGGGTTAAGGACCCTGGAGCTGGAAATCCCATCCCTCCTGAGAGCTGCCAGCCAAGTAGAGGTGGTGCAGGCAGCACCATCAAGAGAGTAGTGGCAGCTAGTGCACGCGCCAGAGGCCTAGTCAATATAGGCCACAGCTGAGAAAGGGTGGGATGGGGGTCACAGGGTGGAGGTCGTGGGGGAGGGGTGGTCATCATCAAGAGCAGGGGGGTGAGGGGGATCGGTGGCTCTCAGCCAGCACCTGCTTCTTGATACCGGCTCTCTCGATAAGGCACGAGAAGTGCCTTTGAACAAGGGACCCCACCACCCCCCACACCACCAACCCCCCACCCCAGGAGTCTGTAAGCAAACAAAAAAAGGTTTGCTCTTCAGGCTTCCTGCTAGCTGAATGCCTCACCCACCACTGGGTGAATGCCAGCAAGATGAGGCCTTTGTCCATTTAAGGGCCTCAATTGGTGGCAGGAAGGCCGTCCATGAGCTTTCCCACCCCAACCCTAAATTGGGGCAGAGCTGGGTGGGAAGGCGGTGGAGTCCCTGCCCAATGAAATGCCCCCACCCCCCACCCCCCCACCGCAACCCCCCCCACCCCTCCCCCCACCACCCCCACAACTAAACTCGCCTTGGAGGACACTAAATTCTGCCCGTGGAATTATGTGAACTCTCTGCCCCTCTTCAGCTTATCCTTGAGATATTTGACACCCGCCTGACCTCAGTTTAACATTTTCTTGATGATACTGGAAGGGAAACAATGGCCTGAGCTTCCCCATGGATATTGGACCCCCAATGTCGGGGAGAAAAGCGGCTGGTGAGCCAGCAGCGGGACGCTCTTAATAATTTCACGACAGGGGACCGTCAGCGGGCTTCTCCGCCCAGTGACGGAAGGCGACCAGGCCCCTGATCGCTGCCGAGGGAGCCCCCGAGCCTCAGGCAGGTAAGGTTAAAAAGAACGGAAGATTCGGCGGGTCAAGGGTCAGAGTGTAAGCCCCTCTGGGACAAAAGCTGGGGCCACAGATGCTACCTTTCTAGCCCTTTAGCCCCCCCCTCTTTGGACCAAGGAGCGTCTGGCTCCAGTGGCCCTGTGCGGGGATCTGGCCTCCGTTAAGCTAGTGGCCTTCCCATGTGGTGGGGACAGTGGGTGGGGGGGTGCTGCCCCACTGTTGGGAAATCCCAGTGGTCCCATAGGGTGGGCCTTTAACCGTGTAAATGATCCGCCCGTCTCCTTGGGCAGTCACTCTGCATTCAGCCCCACTGCTGGACACATGGTCTGGTGATGAGACTGGCTCAGGGACATGTTGAGGCCTGACTGTCCACTATGTGAGCACCCCTGTGCCTCCCCAATCCTCCCCCACTACCCCTGCACCAACCCCCCTCCCCACCCCTGCTCCCGCCATCCTCACCTGCCTCCTAGGGACTGGTAAAATTTAAAATTTTGCCCAACCTTTCAGCAGGATTTTAGTGGGCTGAGTGTGTTGACCGTGGAACTACATTTAGCCCTGCTCTAGGATGAGGCTTCAAAAAGATTCCATTTTTCTGTACAAGTTTATTATTTAAACCGTGATCCATAAATTCCACTTTAATGTGGTGGTTATCTGAAGTATATTTGTTAAAAAAAATGCTTTAATTTGAGTTACAAAAAATCTAAATAATTACATTGTAAGTTTCAACCTCCCCGTTGATAATCCAACTATAGTCAAACAGCAAAGGGCACTTTTAGACAGAGTGTTTATCAACAATGCTAAATCCTGCAGTGAATTCCTCATTTATTTAATTTTAGGCTACATTTCTAGTAGTTACAAATGAATCATATGGATGGAAGACCCTAAGATATCACAGGAACACAAGGATGGGAAGCAGGAGTAGGCCATTCGGCCCCTCGAACCTGCTCTGCCATTCAATAAGATCATGGCTGATCTGAGTCTGGCCTCAGCTCCACTTTCCTGTCTTCCCACCACCGCGCCCCCCCCAATAACTCTTGATTGACTTACTGACCAAAAATCTGTCAAACTTAGCCTTGAGTGTATTCAGTGACTCAGACTCCAATGCTCCCTGTAGAGGAGAATTCCACAGACGAGCAACCCTGTGGAGAAAAAATAATTCTCGCCATCTCCACCTTAAAAGGGAGATCCCTAATTTTTAAACAGTGTCCCCTAGATCTAGACTCCTCCACAAGGGGAAACATTGTCTCAGAATTCACCCTGTCAAGCCCCTAACATCTTAACATTTTCAAAAAGATTGCCTCTCGTTCTTCTAAACTCCAATGCTCATATATCACATTGGAGAGGGTACAGAGGAGAATCACAAGAAAGAATCCAGGGATGAAGAACTGTAGCTACGAGGATAGATTGGAGAGGTTGGGACTCTTTCCCTTGGAGAAAAGGAGGCTGAGAGGAGACTTGTTAGAGGTATTCAAGATCCTGAGGGGTATGGATAGGGTAAATAGTGAGAAACCATTCCATCTCAAGAACCAGAGGGCACAGATTCAAAATAATTGGAAAAAGGAGTATAAGTCATGTGAGGAAAATTTTTTTCACCCAGAGGGTGGTTGCAGGCAGATTTGGTTGAGGTATTCAAAAGGGAATTGGATTTCTATGTGAAAAGAGAGAATGTGCAAGGTTACGGGGATACAGCAGGCAGAGGCTTTTTCAGAGAGCCAATGCAGACTCGATGGGCTGAATGGCCTCCTTCTGCACTTAAAATTCTGTGATTCAATGGGTATGTGCCTAATCTGCTCAATCTTTCCTCATAAGATAAGGCCTTCACCCCAGGAATCAGTCAAACTCAAAAGGCAAACCAATCTTTGAACAATAACGAATGTACAAAACGCATTGGTCCCAATAATTATGGGGAGCCAGGGGCAAGTGTGGAAGGTGGTGTTCTGGATGGCAAAGCCTGGGTTGCTGGATGTCCTGCCGAAATTAGCTGAAGAGGTACTTTAAATATTCCTCCCAATAGCCAGGCTGATTGGCTGTCTGTCGAAAAGGAGACCCTGAGTACAAGGCCCAATCTGGGATGCAGGCTGAGGGTGACAGAAGGAGAGTTAAAAGTAGATGAGAGAACATCGTTGGGATGACAGGGGGCTGCTCAGAGTTGGGGGGCATGTTGGCAGGAGAGAAAGGAGAGCAGGATGGGAGATTGTGGGGGATGGTAATCATGGGGATGTAAGTTTGTTGGCCCCGGAGGAAAGACCCTTGTTCCTCCTGACCCACAAGCTGTGCTGTAAAGCCACTTACCTTATAGACCTGGACCTAGTCCCCTCTTTCTACCTGCCATGTTTCCCGAGGTCCGGGAAGTGCAGTAGAAATGAGTTAATAGGTGTAAAAGTGGAGGCAGGTAACCATGTTAAAATCTTTAACCAATCATCACGATTCCCAAGGCTGGATTGGTCACACACATCCCACCATCGTTAAAACCACAAGTGGGGGGGTTTGTAATTTTTCAAATTTTAATTCTCACTTGACCTAAACCCATCATTCTTGGGGGTTAAAATTAACCCCCATGGCTTGAGAACACAGCAATTTAACGTGGAAACATGAAAATAGAAAAATGGAAACAGAAAGAATCTATACATTTAAGAACTGTTCATCGTTTGGATTTGCAGATACTGATGGAGGCAAGGTTGTTGGTAACCTTTACCTTTTGTTGAATATTATACAATATGTACAATACAAGGCTCAGCACGAGGCTTTACATAGAACTATCTCTCAGCATGCTTTGTTGCCATGTGGTCTTACATCACTGATGATGTAGGTCATATGTTTACATATTTAACATTAACCTGTTGTATTACAATAATCTTCAGCCTTCACTGAATCTAATTCCACCTCATCATCACTGCATTAACTCTGAAGTCACAGGTCATCGCTCGGTGCCATCCTGTATCTTATTTGCATCTTATATGGCCGTGGCATTACTATGCTTTTATACAAGCCTTTCAGGTCTGGAGAGGAACTTTTGTCAGGCCAGCAAAACACAAAATTCTGAAGGAGCGAGGTGAAGAACAGGAAGAGCTCCATCTTGGCCAATTTTTCCCCAAGGCATGCACGTAGACCTATTTGTGAATCAAGATGGAAGAAGATTTGTTGAGTAAAACTTAGGAAGAGCTGAAAGTGTTCATACCACAGGTAGGGTTTTTAGTCCCCAACAACAGAGAGCATGGGGTCTAGTTGGGGGCAAGGTTTGTGCCTCTGCCTAGCATTGCAATTTCCTGCCCCCGCACCATTTTCCTGGATGGTATGCAGCAGGGCTAGCTGTCCACAAGTAGCAGGTAGCCAGCTGAGCTACTTAAAGCCAACTTACATCAATTGGCTTCAAGGCTGCTCTTGGGGATAAACCCAGTTGGCTCGAGGCAGACTCCCAGTGCCAGACCAGTGAGGCCAATGCCCGGGACAGGCTTTGAAGTCCTCCTCACCAGCCCATAGTTTCAGTTGCAGCTGCAGACTGCCCTGTGGGTGAGGTTTCCCCTCTAAAATGGTGCCTTGGCTGCCGATTCTGCTCTTAATTTGAAAATGTAGGAAGCTGTAGAGATCTTGAGCTGCCCTCTCACTCTCCCTGAAAAGGCAGCCTGCTTCTTGCACACTGGACAGCCTCCTATTGGTGGTCCAGCTTTGAGAGCCTGCATGCCATAATGAATTGGATGGTGAGCCAACTAGTCCAATTATCAAACTGAGGGAAAACCACTGCTGGTTGACTGATCCCCATGTAGTGTTGGGTACTGACCTCATTTGACCCTCATGTTGGGGGTCCTCAGGTAGGGAAAATCCAATCTCATTTTTCAGATCCTCTTGCCTTCAGGGCCATAGCACCTTCTCAACAGTCCACACACCAAAGTAAGATAATATTGACAATGACATGCTGAAAGAGTGGAGGTCCATAAATCTTGGAGTGCCACCTTCAGTGGTTTAGCTTTACAGCACGTAGCCATTCCTAATGGCCCATTTGGAGAGTCCCCCCATGGGATAGAGGTAAGGTGAAAATCAAATTCATTCACGCTGATGTCAAATCAGCATCTGAGCCGGCAGCTGGTCACCACTCACCCATCGAAAATGCAATGAATGCGTCTGGTTTGAAGAATTCTCCATTTTCATTCAGGAAGTTTTCGGGATTGAACTGGTTTGGATGTTTCCACTGGGTCTCCTCAAACAAGACTGATGACAGGTTTATTAGAATAAAAGTCCCCTAGAATGACAGTGTAAAACAACTTTGAGGTACATGGTTAAATAAAGATACTACACTCAGTTCTTGCACATGTTATTAGCTCCGTAGCCTACATTTCCCCATCAAGGGTGTAATGAAAAGCTAAATGCATTCCCCCTTAAACACCATCTCCTGGAGAACACTGTTGAAATCTATGCCTGCATTGTGTGGAAGTTTATACACCAGGGATAAAATAGGACTCTAACCAGAACAGGGCTTCATGTGAGAGTGATAGGTTCACTTATCCTAATAATTTGCAAACTCCTACTCCCACCCCCATTCTCTCCCACCTTTGGAATATCCTGGCTATGTGGAATGGTTTTCAAAGATCATCAGGAGATTCAATCTGGCATGGCAGGGAGAAGTGAGCTTGCTGGAAGCTGGGAGTACCTTGGGACATATGTTGTATTGTTACCCATCTGTCAGAAGTGTGGTGCAGAACAAAAGGAGCTGAAAGAAGAATCTCTATTGAATTAATTAATTAATGCAAACGTGTCTTTTCTTTAGTTTGGTGTATTAGTTGTCTGTTTAATGTTTGTTCCATGTTGATGTTATAATGTGGCAGGTGATGTGTGTCAGGCAGATCAAATCCACAAGGGAAACTTGATTGTGCTATCGCAACGGTTTTGCAATTTGTATTTATTTTGAGATGCGCATCCTGAATTCAGAAGTAATACATCCCCCAAGACTTTAGATATTTTTTAAAAACTAAATTAAAATATTTATTAATAAAAGATTTCAAGCATGTACATAGAACTACAAATTACTACTTTAATAACTCCTAGAACCCCTAATTAACCTGGTTCCCAAATACCCCCTTGTAAGGCAACAGAAAAAAAATAGATTTTAGATTTCAAACAGAGTCCAGCAAATTAACACAATACCCTGGACAGTAGAATTCAAAATGGCTCTCTCCAGCTTCGGTTTCTGTAGACAGTAGGCTTAATGCACAATTACTGGAGGCTTCACACCCTTTTGTTAGACCATACAATGCCTTGTCCTGACAAATAGTCTCATTCTCCTTTAAACATGTTTCTCCCTTTTTAATATGTAAAATTCCATTGTTTCCATATGTCTTTGGAACTTTACCTTTCTCATAACATGAATATTTTCATGTTGCCATTATGTATTGTCAGTAACCCTTGAGAAAAACAAACATACTCCTTAGTTTGCCTGTCTGGCTATTTGTAAATAGACTGAGATCACTTTGAAAACCAAATCACCCTTCATCTATCTAAAAATGTAAATTCTCTTTACACCTTACATGCTAAGACCCCAGCCATGTTTACTCATTAGCATATTAAAGTCACTTCCACACATTACTTCTTTAGACAACTTCAACTTGCAGTCTGCTTGGTTACAAAATGTAATTAAATCACACACACAGACAGAACAACACAATCCCCCATAAACCTGCTTTACAATAAACTAGAAAAATATGATTAAAATTGTTATACTCTCATGACCTGTGTCCAACCATCTTCAGCTGCTTCAACAATGACCTTCCTTCCATCGTAAGGTCAGAAGTGGGGATGTTCGCTGATGATTGCACAATGTTCAGCACCATTTGCAACTCCTCAGATACTGATGCAACAAGTGCACCAAGACCTGGACAATATCTAGGCTCGGACTGACACGTGGTAAGTATCATCTGCTCCACACAAATTCCAGGCAAGGACCATCTTCAACAAAGAGAATCTAACTATCACCCCATGACGTTCAATGGCATTATCATCACTGAATTCCTCACTATCAACATCCTAGGGGTTACCATTGGCCACAAGCAGAACTGGACTAGCCATATAAATACTGTGGCTACAAGAGCAGGTCAGAGGCTAGGAACTCTATGATGAATAACTCACCTCCTGACTCCCCAAAGCTTGTCCACAAGGCACAAGTCAGGAGTGTGATGGAATACTCCCCACTTACCTGGATGAGTGCAGCTCCCACAACACTGCAGAAGCTCCACACCATCCAGGACAAAGCAGCCCACTTGATTGGCACCCCATCCACAAACATTCACTCTCTCCACCACCGACGCACAGTAGCAGCAGTGTGTACCATCTACAAGATGCACTGCAAGAATTCACCAAGGCTCTTTAGGCAGCACCTTCCAAACCCACAACCTCTACCACCTAGAAGGACAAGGTCAGCAGACACATGGGAACACCACCACCTGGAAGTTCCCCTCCAAGGCACTCACCATCCTGACTTGGAAATATATCACCGTTCCTTCACTGTCGCTGGGCCAAAATCCTAGAACTCCCTTCCTAACAGCGCTGTGGGTGTACCTACACCACATGGACTGCAGCGGTTCAAGAGGGCAGCTCACCACCACCTTCTCAAGGGGCAATTAGGGATGGGCAATAAATGCTGGCCCAGCCAGCGAAGACCACGTCCCGTGAATGAATTTTAAAAACACATTAAGTAAAAGTCTTAAAATGGGAAATCTTACCCTTTGGCGATTTCCATCAGACGCTGGGAAATTCGTCTCTTTTCTTAAAATGTAATTGGTCCCCACAGGGATCAAAACAGTATCCCTGTGCTCGTCTTTAGAATTGAGACCAAGCAGACATGGAGCAAATTTTTGCATTTGTGGAGAGTCCAAAACTGGATGGCCATCAATATAAGATAGTCACAATAATCAGTAAGGGATCCAGGAGAAACCCCTTCATCCAAAGGATGGTGAGAATGTGGAGTAGCTGAGGTGAATAACTTAGGAGAATGTAAGGAGCAGTTCGATAGGCATGAGAGAGAAAGGGATCGAAGGATGCGTTGATGGGGGTTAGATGAAGAATGGTGGGAGAAGGCTTGTGTGCAGCATAAATACCAGCATGAAGTGTTTGGACTGAATGCTGTGTTTCTGCACTGTAGAGCTGGATTCTACATGGGCCCCTCCACTCACATTCTGCCAGGGACATGGAAAATAGGGCGAGTGTCAATCCCACCACCTTCCCGCCCATCCCCGAGCTCATCCCCATAAGACAGTAGGTGGCTGGGCGCCGAAATTGTCAGCCCGCCCACCATATTTAAATAAATAGTCAAGGGTAAATTGAGCTTATTAACAGGCCAACTGATGCCAATAAGATGCTGCCCACACCATAATGAGGTTGGCATGGGCAGTCAAGCGGGAATGGGCAGATCGTTTCAACTAATTACATTTTAAAAGGGCGGAGGGGAGTGGGGGGGTTACTATCTCTGGGGGGGATGGGTGCCCTCTGCACATCGGGGAGGTGGCACCCTCTAAGGTAGTAACCACCCCCCCGCGCTTTGTTCCTACCCGCCGACTCACCAAAACCCACCTCCCCCCTATCACACCCCCCCACCCCTCCCTAGATTGCCCAAACCCTCCCCGTCCAATACCCCGGGCTTACCTTGCTCCGGGATCCATTGCACCTTCTCCTTGGGTCTGCTTACCGTCCCAGCGGCACCCACTGGTGCTCTCTCGTCTGCTGCCAGGAGTGCGGGGGCTGCCAACCAACCTGATTGGCCAGCAGCTCCTGAGGGGGGGGGCTTCCTAGCCAGTGATGGAGGGGTTGTGTGGGGGGGGTGGGGGGGGTGCAGAAGTCCCCCCGGTAGGCTACTTAAGCAGCTGCAGCGCATTATGGCTGTGGTTGGACGGGCAGACGGGTGGGCTCCACAGGGGCGGCGGGGGGGTGGAGGGGTGCAAAGCGCTGGCTGTCACGCCACCTGTTACTTACAGCTCATGATTATTATGTAAATCAGAGTCACCATAATCAGATAAGAAAGCATAAATCACCTTTTTCAACGTGTATCCCATGAATTTAGTGTCTTGTGTTGTTGAATGTCCGACTGCAAATGGAACTACGTTCCCGTATCTTTGGATCTCATGAATAACAGCATTGACGTATGGCATGTTGGCTCTGTCATTCAACGATGGGGCACGGGACCTGCCAATCACCTCGTCGATCTCCTTCTGACACTTCTCTGCAAAAACAAACATGAAAAATCAAAACAGATTGCCTGGGTTGCTAATTTTCCAGGCGATTCACTTGACTTCCAGACAGATCTGAGGAGAGTTAGTGGGGGGGCTGAAGCCAGCGAGGGGTATTGGGCGGGGGGTGTAGCTATTCTATAGGACCCCTGCCAAGATACCTTCCGGTGCTTTCTGATCAGTGGTTAGTGAGTGGTCAACCGGGTCAGAAGTATCGGCTGGTACTTTACGCTCCAAAAGCGAGCTGACGTGGGGAAGGAGGTGGCGTGAAGTCAGGTGCCATTGCCCGTTGCGGACCCACCTCCATTAGGATTTTACCTGTGCCGGAATTCGCCTGCAGTTCCAGCATTGGCCACCACTCCTGGTGGTGCTGGAGAGCTGCCGGCCACTAAGGTTGGCTGACATGTCTCGGAGATGGGAATTCCTCCGCGTTGAGGTGGATGTCCCGCCTTGAGCCAATTAATGGCCATTAAATCAGCTCAGGGCTTTCCCCAAGGTTGCCAAAGGTGCTAGGCCGACTCTGCGGAAAATTCCACTGAATGTCTCCTGATCCAGGCACCTCTCTTCAGGAGGGTTGTCAGGTCCTTAGAGATGATGCAGAAGAGATTTACTAGAGCGGTGCCAGGTATGAAAAACTTCAGTTATGGTCTGAGGCTGAAGAAACTAGGATTGTTGTCCTTAGAGCAGAGAAGGTTAAAAAGAGATTTCGCAGAGGTGTTCAAATCCACAAAGAATCTTGATCAGCTGATCAAAGAGTTGGTTATCCTGAACCAGTTAGCCCCCACCATTGGCTTCATTTAAGCTACTCCAATTCAAAGAAGTGGTGTCAAACAGGTGTTAAAACCCCCCTATTTATATATGCATAGAGCCTAATACCTGTTTCAAAACACAAGGCTTGGGCATTTTTCTTTCACAGCCTCCCCAATATGGTGGGTGATATAGTTCTGATGTGGAATATGCATGGGCACGTTGCCCCCACAATATTTAAAAGTTCAGGGGCCCATTTCATGCCTATAAAACTATCACAGCATTAACAAATTGCTCCACAACAAGAAAAGCTATCCATAATACCGCACTCGATTCAGGACACCACACAACGTGCGCCAACTATCTGCTCCCAGGCTGCCTGAGGTCATAGGCTAAGAGGATGAGTGAGAGCTGTGAGCCAACGGGTAGCCCTCTGACCTCTGAATCAGAAGGTTGGGGTTCATATCCCATTCCAAAGACTTTAGTACAAAAACCCTGGCTGACACTCTGATGCCAGCACTGAGAGAGTGCTGCACTGTCAGAGGTGCTGTTTTTCAGATGAGTTGTTAAAACCGAAGCCCTGTCTATTCTCTCGGGTGCACGTAAAATAAAATCTTATTTTGAAGAAGAGGGGAGGAGTTCTCCCCGCCACCAGCTCAATATTTAACTCTGAATCATCACTAAACAAAAAGATGGTCTGGCCATTATCACATTGGGAAGGGGGAGATGGCACACAGAGAGCCACCATTGAGGGAGTTTGCTCTGTGCAAACTAGCGGCATTTTTCTTACACTTTAAAAGTACTTCATTGGCTGTAAAGCACTTGGGGAGCTAACCCTGGGGTCCTTGTGAAAGGCCCTACATAAATGAAAGTCTTTTCTCAGAAAAATAGAACTTCATCGATGAAGTTTACAGAGATTGCAGCGGTTCCAGAAGGCAGCTCACCACCATCTTCTCAAGGGCAATTAGGGATGGTCAATAAATGTTGGCCTCGACACATCCCATAAATGATTGCAAAAAAAACTTCCGACACTTTCGATTTTTAGGAACCTTCCTTGAACACCTCTCTGTGTTGGAAGCTTGGTTTTACCTTGTACACCTGGGTAGGCCATCATGTAGAGAAGGCCCCAGCGAAGAGTAGTTGTTGTAGTCTCAGTGCCAGCGAGGAAGAGGTCGAATACATTATACAGCAGGTTTCCTTCCGTCAAATGAGAATCAGGGAAGTCACGTTCCTGAAAAAGAAACATTCCCTTGTCCAAGCGCCTTTCAATGGTTCTGTGTCAGCTCTGGCTCAGTTGGCAGCACTCGGGGAGATGGTGGTGTAACGGTAATGTCACTGGGCTAGTAAGAATCCAGAGGCAGTGCAGGCAAGTGATCTGGGGGCATGGGTTCGAATCCCACTACGGCAGCTGGTGGGATTTAAATTCCATTAATAATCTGGAATTAAAAAGCTAGTCTCAGTGATAGTGACCATGGCAACTATCATTGATTGTCATTAAAAACCCATTTGTTCATTAATGTCCATTGGGGAAGGAAACCTGCCCCTCCTTACCTAGTCTGGCCCAGACCCAGAGCAAAGTGACTGACTCTTAATGACCCTCTGAAATGGTGTGACAAGCTACTTGGTTCAAGGGCTATTAGGGATGGGCATCAACTGCTGGCCTTGCCAGTGATGCCGACATCCCATGAAAGAATATTTAAGAAACTCTTGTTGACAAGCCATAAGGCTCTGGATTCAAGTCCCATTCTAGGACTTGACTATTGAAATCAAGGTTGACGCTCAAGGTGCAGTATTGAGGGAGTGCTGCACTCTTGAAGGTGCCATCTTTCAGTTGAGAAGTTAAACCAAGGCCCTGCCTGCCTGTTCAGATGGATGTAAATGACCCCATGATACTCTTTCAAAGAGGGGAATGGGAGCTATCCCTGGCCGATATTTATCTTTCAATCAGTATAAATAAAACTGAGTGCCTGGTCATTATCACATTGCTGCTTGTGCGCAGATTGGTTTCTGTGTTTCTTGCATTACAACCGTGATTGCATTTCAAAAGCACTTCACTGGCTGCAAGTGCTCAGAGGCACATGGATTGTCATGAAAAGCATTGAATAAATACATACTCTTTCTTTTCTAACGTTTCCAAATTATGAGCCAACCTCACTGCCACCAAGAATGTTAATTTACTAAGGGCAAGAAGTGGCATAGTAGGTTATGTCTGAAAAGGGAGATATTTTGCTGAAGCTTTTTGTCTTGTACTCATTAGGGCAAATGCAACAATACCAAATTTCAGGCAATCGCAATAATTTATACTACAGGAGAAAAGGGTGCTGATTGGTTGGCAAGTCAACTCTTATTGGCTGAGGCTTTGCCATGGAGAAAGCAAAGAGAAACGATAGGCTTCCCAAACTTCCGAATAATTAAAAAAAATATAAGGCTTGAACATATTCCTTTTGTTTGCAAACCATGTGTTCCTGTGTATGAATGTATGTTCCTACTAGCAAGTGTAAATGAGCCACATTATGAGCTCGACTGGTAATCTTAAATTGGTTGTTTGTGAAGCTATTGCCACACTCAGGATTGCTCAGTGAGTGCTGTCCAATTACAGAATCATACCTAACAGTAGATGTTTTGTTTTGCATTTGCTGGTACTCTTTTTTATTTGTTCATGGGATGGAGGCATCACTAGCTAGGCCAGTGACTATTGTCCATCCCTAATTGCCCTTAAGACTTCAGTGGCTGGCTGGGCAATTAACAGTCAATCACATTGCTGTGGATCTGGAGTCATATGTAGACAGACCCTGTAAGGATGGCTGATTTCCTTCCCTAAAGGACATTAGTGAACCAGATGGGTTTTTATGACAATCAACAATGGTCATCATTAGACTTTTAATTCCAGACTCTATTTTACTGAATTCAAATTTCGCCATGTGCTGTGGTGGGATTCAAACCCGGGTCCCCAGAGCATTACCCTGGGTCTCTGGAATACTAGCCCAGTGACAATACCACTACACCATCACCTCTGCATAGTGCGTTAACAACAGATTAATTGCACACTTAGAATTATAGTGTCTACTGCACTGAAACAAGTCATTCAACCTAATCAGTCTATGCAGATGTTTATGCTGCAAATAAGCGTCCTTGCACCCCCTTGCCTACCCATCTAACACTATCAGCATAAGCTGTAAGACCTGAATACAACAGTTGAGGGGTGACAATCTCTACTCTCCGTTGATGGTCAAAAGCCATGATTTTTTAAATTCTTTCATGGGCTGTGGGCATCTCTGGCAGTTCCAACATTTGCTGTTCATCCCTAATTACCCTTTGAGGGAAATTAAGGCTCACGTAACTAAAATGGGGGTCTGGAGTCACATGTAGGCCAGACCAGGTAAGGATGGCAGATTTCCTTCCCTAAAGGACATGAGTGAACCGTTTGGCTTTTTACAACAATTGCTTCATGGTTACCATCGCTGAGGCTAGTTTTCATTCCAGATTTTTTTGGCTGATTAACTGAGTTTAAATTCCACCAGCTGCCATGGCAGGATTCGATCCTCATGCCCCCAAAGGATTGGCCAGAGACCTCTAGATTACTGGTCCAGTGACCTTACCATCTCCCCAGTTGATATTCGGTGTAAGAAAAAATCGATTGAGAGTTACACTTTTCCAACAGCTTTTAATGTGTCTCTTTAACTACCGAAACTGACTCAAGGAGCCATTTAACCCTTGACCTAATGCAAAGGTATTTTGGATTGGATAGTTAGAACAGATCAGAATTTGGGTTGATAAATAACAACTGCTCGAATGTATTGGCTCGGCAGGTAACGGAGTTTGATGGCTGTCAATCAAATCGTCACAAAAACAACAAGGACCGAGTTTATACAGAAGCAAAGTACTGCAGTTGCTGGAAATCTCAAATAAAAACAGAAAATTCTGGAAATAATCAATGTCCGTGGAGAGAAACAGAGTCTACGGACAGTATTTAATGGAGGCAGCAGGAACCCCCCCGCCCTCCCCCACCCGACCCTCCCATCGAGACCCCCACCTTGCCTCTTTTCAGGCAGGCCCAACGCATTAAGTGAAAATCAGGCACTTAACAGGCCAGGGGTGGGCCTTCCCCAGGGGTGGAAAACCCTGCCCGCACGGAGCTGCCAGCCAATCAGAAGCTGGCAGCTCTTCATTGCTCAGCAGCCCCACAGGGGTGGCGGTGGCTACTACCGGTATTACACCCACTCGAGGCCCAGGATAAGTAATGGCGGACAGGGAGGACGGGTATTGGAGGGGGCGCGGGTAGCTCTCAGTGTGCCCTCTCCCCCTTCGGCTCTGCTATGTTCTCTATGCCTCTGTTTTGCTCTGTTTATCTCTGTTTGACTCTGTTTGGCACTGCTTTGCTCTGTTTGGCTCTGTTCTCATCTGTTTGCCTCTGTTCTGCTCTTTCTGGCTCTCTTGTGCTCTGTTGGCTCTATTTGGCTCTGGTGGCAATGTTTTGCTCTGTTTGGCTCTGTTTGGCTCTGTTGTGCTCTGTTTGGCTCTGTTTGACTCTGGTTGGCTATATTTTGCTTTGTTTGGCTCTGTTTTGCACTGTTTGCTCCTGTTTTGCTCTGTTTGGTCCTGTTTTGCTCTGTTTGGCTCTGTTCTGCTCTATCTGGCTCTGTTTTGCTCTGTTTGGCTCTATTTGACTCTGTTTGGCTCTGTTGTGCTCTTTCTGGCTCTCTTGTGCTCTGTTGGATCTGTTTGGCTCTGGTGGCTCCTGATGCCTGGCCCCCTCAGGCAGGCACTGAGTGCCTTTGAACGACAGGCACCCCAGCAACCGTGACAGGGTTCACTTTGCTGGCTTCCCACAATTCCCTGCCGGCTGTTGGGTGAATACCAGCAGTAGCAGGATGAGGCCCTTAAGTTTTTGTGACGATTTGATTGACAGCCATCAAGCTCTGTTACCTGCAGAGCCAATACACTTGAGTAGTTGTTATTTATCAACAAAAATTCTGATCTGTTCAATCCATCCAATCCGAAATACCTTTGCATTAATTCAATGGTTAAGTGGCTCCTTGAGTCAGTTTCGGTAGTTAGATTAAAGAAACACAGTTAAAAGCTGTAGAAAAAATGTAACTCTCAATCCATTTTTTTGTACACCTAAAACCAACTGGGGAGATGGTAAGGTCACTGGACCAGTAATCTAGAGGTCTCTGGCCAATCCTTTGGGGGCATGAGGATCGAATCCTGCCATGGCAGCTGGTGGAATTTAAACTCAGTTAATCAGCCAAAAAAATCTGGAATGAAAACTAGCCTCAGCGATGGTAACCATGAAGCATTTGTTGTAAAAACCCAAATGGTTCACTCATGTCCTTTAGGGAAGGAAATCTGCCATCCTTACCTGGTCTGGCCTACATGTGACTCCAGACCCACATTTTAGTTACATGAGTACGGGCCACCTACAGGCATCAATTGGCAGTGGGCCGGGAAGGTCAACCATGGGCCTTCCCGCTACTTGTTCAATCAGAGGGGAGGCTCCAAGGTGGAGGGATCTCACCTGCTACCCTCCCACCTGATTAAATGCTCCTCACCACCAAACTCACTTTGGGAGGGTGTGGGAGCAGGGTGGGGGGGGGGTGGGGGGTGTGGGTATTAACTCCCGCCCAATCTTTCAGGTCAGTAATCTTTCATCAGAATTGTCAAAACTTGTGAAGAGCTTAATTGGTGTGTTAAAGTAGGTTAAAGCACCCAGTACTCTGCATCAGCGTTAAACCTTAACCCCTGCGTAGCAACACTGCCTTGACATCTCTGTTTCCCGCACTAACCATGTGCGGAATTTTACAGCCCTGTCGCGGTGGGG